>NC_090291.1:49135000-49435000 GCF_037392515.1 Haliotis asinina | reverse complement strand
TACGTGTTCTGATTGGACAGAAAAAAAGGGAGATAAATCTGCTGCCATTTTCTGCCACTAGGGGATTTTGTGAGAACCGTGAAATATGTCCGTGTTAGAACAGAGGTTCGTAGGAAGATATGACAAGTAACCTCTGTGGGAAGAGAATGACTTGCCATAAAAGGTGACTATGCTTGTCGTAAGAGGAGACTATCAGGATTAGGTGGTTAGGCTTACTGACTTGTTGACATACATCATTGGTTCACAATTGCACAGATCAGTGCTCATGAGGTTGATCACTGGATTGTCTGGTCAAAATGTGATTATTTACAGATGGTTGCTATGTAGCTGGAATATTACTGAGTGTGGCATTAAACTAAACACACCTGGTTGAATGTATGTCATACAGAGGACTTTTTGTGAAAGCTGCTAAACAAATATTTATGTTACGTTTTGGAACCAGGGACAGTATTTTGTGGTACAACCAAACATTTGATGGTGCAGCCAATCCTATGACCCAGGTTGTACTTGATCCAGATACTGCATAAAAAAGAAATCGCACCCTGCCTTTCTGTGCACACCTGTAGTCAGATGGCTCTCAAATGAGAGAGTCTGGGTACAATGTGTGAAGCCTTTTTGTGGTGCCACCTGCTGTGATATTGCTGGAATATTGCAAAAATTGGCATAAAACCAAACTCACTCACTCACTTAGAGAGTTCTGAATAATGAAGCTGTATTTTGACAGCTTTATCCTCTAAGACAATTTCTCAGTATTTAAAACATGTTGATTAAATGCTTGAGTCTACTTAAGTAATAGGTTACCATGGTTATCAGTAGAGTCTCGATAATTAAGTATATTGGTCAGTTTTTTATATTGATTACACAGTTTAATCAAAAACATATAACAAGCTACCTTCCTGACCAGTTATCGAAGTTAGCTTCTTTGGTGATTACATTCTGAATCAGTTGTTTTTTGTTTGTCCATATTCAACATTCATCTTTTAATGAAAAGCATATTTGTGCACGTTCCACTGATGTGGCATGACAAGGAGTCTATAAAGAATGTAGGACTTAGTATGTTATAGCAGACAAATATTTCAAGGGTGTGGTTGAGAGGAAATTCTGGCAGTCCAGTCATTCAGACTGAGTAACAAGTGTTATATATAGTATGTTGTTTCTTCAGATCTACTCTGGGTGTTTATGGTGAAATTTATGACTTTGTTCTTGTGTCACATTTAAATGCTGCCTATTGGACAATTTTGATCAGAAAATTCCTGATCTAACAAAAATTCTGCCGGTAAAATGATTATTATTAAACAGTTTCTCACATTGCTGTGGCAAGTATTAATATACAGATGTGTGGAAGTGGATGCTAGTGAACAGGATCATTCAGAAATGTAACATATTGAGTGTCCAGGTACAGCAATCTTTGCAGAACCATCTGAACCTAACCGTCCTCTCTAAAGTCATCACCCTGTGATGAGAGGTAGGGTGGCATAGTGGTGAAAGTGTCCAGTCATGATGCAGGTTTGATTCTCCATAAGGGTACAATGTGTGAAATATATTTCTATTTTGTGGTACAACCAAACATTTGGTGGTGTAGCCAAACTTAAGAGCAAGGTTGTACATGATTCAGATACTGAATATAAACAAAAGCGCACCCTTCCTTGCTGTGAACAACTGTACAGTCAGATGGCTCTTCAGTGCTGTGATATTGCTGGTACATTGCTAAAAGTGGCCTAAAATCATACCTTCAATTAGAATATGTACTTGAATCTGTGACCATAGCTTAGATCTGAGTCAAATTTGACTGGCTATAAGTAGCCATTTTATTAAACTAAGATCATGAGTGAGAGGAACTGTATATTAAGTCTGCTAGGTGGAGAAATGTCCAAAGTGAGTACTTGTTAGTGAGTAGACCAGAGGTATTCATTCAATCAGTGAATGGGAGAGATGTCATGAGGTGGGTGAATGAAGGTGACCAACGAAACATGGCTGTTTACAGTATCTTACTGTTTACAGTAGCTTGCCATGATATTGCTGGAATATTGCTAAAGGTGGCATAAAGCCTAACTTACTCACTCACTCCAGTATGTGTGTCATTTGGTCCAAAAGTCATGAAAATATCTTCCATATCTGTAACTAAAGAATGATTGATTTATTTGATGTTGCCTTGGGAAATTAGTTCCTCTGATAGTATTACCATTATGTATAGACTGTCTCTGGCCATGTTAAATTGTGTTTGATAGCTTGACAAATGATTAACTGTCCTTGGTGGAGTATTCATGGTTAAAAGGACAAGATGATATTGGGACCTGTTAGTACGGATGTTTGCTTTGTGATGAATTATGAGCTTATATGTCTATCCTGACACAGGCTAAGAAGTTGTGTAGACTTCTGTATCCATCTGTGAGTCATAGGTCATGCTGAGCAGTGGAGGTGAGTTCTTCCTCTAGGGCAAATATCAACCAATTTGTCACCAATCAGTCCTCACTTGTCACCTGCTTTATATCATCAGAACTAAAACCTGTATATTCATATCCGTTTATGGTCAATTTGTTATGTGAAACATTAGGGAAACACTTAGGAAACAATTACATTGATCAGGATGTCGTTTGCTTTGATAGTTATTTTGACTTATGGCTGTTGAGATTTTCCTCGACCAGAGTTATGCCCCCTGGGCAAAGTATCTCATAGAAATTCTTGACTTGGTGTATTTCAATTTGTTTAATTACATGATCAGTAATCAGATTACTTTGGGCGTTATTAAACTAATGCTATGGTATTATTCCATCTGTGATATTAAACTGGTTATGTGGATGCTGTCCGTCTTGTGACGTTTATGTGATGAGATGGATGGTAACAGGTAGTGATGATACAAGTGTTACCTCACTAATGATGTGAGTAGATGGATGGTAACAGGTAGTGATGATACAAGTGTTACCTCACTAATGATGTGATGAGATGGATGGTAACAGGTAGTGATGATACAAGTGTTACCTCACTAATGATGTGAGTAGATGGATGGTAACAGGTAGTGATAATACAAGTGTTACCTCACTAATGATGTGAGTAGATGGATGGTAACAGGTAGTGATGATACAAGTGTTACCTCACTAATGATGTGAGTAGATGGATGGTAACAGGTAGTGATGATACAAGTTTTACCTCACTAATGATGTGAGTAGATGGATGGTAACAGGTAGTGATGATACAAGTGTTACCTCACTAATGATGTGAGTAGATGGATGGTAACAGGTAGTGATGATACAAGTGTTACCTCACTAATGATGTGAGTAGATGGATGGTAACAGGTAGTGATGATACAAGTTTTACCTCACTAATGATGTGAGTAGATGGATGGTAACAGGTAGTGATGATACAAGTGTTACCTCACTAATGATGTGAGTAGATGGATGGTAACAGTTAGTGATGATACTTACTTCCTGGTTAGTTTGTTAATCAAATATTGATAAGTTATTGATTACGTTTGATTTTCAGAATATGCATAACAAAACTGTCATAACAGACACTTCTTTCAATATGAATTTCATCACTGTTCATGCCTTGATCATGGACATGAAATATTTTGTTGATTTCTTAAACGCAACACTAAACAATATTCCCAGTGTATGGTGGTGGTCTGTAAATAATCAGTTCTAGACTAGAAACTACCGTGACCATCTACATGAGCATCGATCTAAACAACTGATACAATGTCATGTGTCAACCAAGTGAGTCTGGCCACCCGATGACGTTAGTTGTCTTCGTCATTGTTCAATAGCAAACTGTGAGAGTGACTTACCATGATAACTGCAAAAATAATGTCTCAGATAGGAAAATTGGATAAATATGAAAGAAGGTTTAATAGCTTGATGTGAGTGGAACACAGAGATTGAGAGTGATAGTACTTAGATCGTTGTTCAGGTTGACAGATCAAGCCAGCAGGATCCCAAGTCAGTACACGTTCCAAGTATGGCAGACTTATTGTAAGCGACAATGTCAGAGCATCGCTGTCAGGGGTCTGTGACTTAACTAATTGGTTCTTATCACACCTTTACAGGTCTGCACAGGTGTAACATAGTTTTATACACAGGCAGTCATGGTCTGCTTGTCGTAAAAACATTTGCTATTTGGCTCTGTGATTTGGCTGTTTAGTCTTTATCAGTTGCTGGAATGTTGGGGTAACCTAGTTGTTTATGTGTTTGCTTGTCACACTGAAGACCCGGGTTTGATTCCTACCCATCTTGAGTTCATTGATCATTAATTCAAATGATTCAGTTTCATGATAATCATGTGTTTGTACAGAAGCTGTGGGGTTCTTAGGGTGGCCTAGTAGATCAGGTTTCCACAGCTTTTCATAGGGTAAGGTTTGATACCTCCAAAGGCACCAGTCGTAATTGAAGCTTCCGACTAGAAGGGTAACATGTTTTCCACACATCACAAGTCAAACAATGGGTACATGTGAATGCCTTTCAGGCTTAAGGTTAGATGTAGTGCATTTGTGTGAATTGCACAGTGGGGAAACCAGTTTTCTGTGACTTGTGTCTGTCTACTTCCTGGTTATCTGATTGTATGGGATAGAGCTTGGAAGATGTGTTTACACAAACTACTGGCTCGATGATACAGTAACCTATTACAGTCTTCAAGTTTGCCATCCTGTTTCTGACATACTTTGTTATGTTTTACTGTTCATGTATTTTCCAGTCATCTCAGTTGGAGTGTTAGCACATTACGTTAGTATTTAGGATCGGACATTTGGAATATATTTCAAGGCAGTGAATACTTTATGCAATTTGATTAATGTTTTCTCATTTCCTTTGGTAGTCCTTGTTGCCGGCAGACTTTGTAGGTGCAGCAGGTATGCAACCTGTCACTACCATCAGGAAATCAGGCTTATAGCTGATATAGCTGAAGAGATTCTAATTCTAGTTTAATTTAACTATAGTTCTCTCTTACTAAAATGTACAGCAAATTCTTGTGGCAAAACTATTCGTCATATCTGTCACTTTATTGGAAGTGTTTGTTTATAAATGTAGCTTCCTCAACGGAAATATATTCCATGTTTAAGGTAATCTATACATATGCATCTTGAAAAATTGAACCCAAGGTTTCCGATGTGTCTATGTTTTGAAAACTGTTGGCATCAAGAATGTTATACTGTATATCTTTTCTGGGAGCCTCACTGTTACATATGAAACCAGCGAAGATCCAGGTTTGAATTGGTCAACAACCCATGCTTGTCGTAAGAGACAACGATCATGGTTAGATGGTCATACTCACTGACTTTGTTGACACACCATATCCCTCTTGCCTAGAGTGATGCTCATTCTGTTAATCACAGGATTGTTTTGGTCCAGGCTTGTTTATTTACAGACCATCGCCATATTGCTGGAATATTGCTGAGTGCTGTGTTAAACAACAAACTGACCGTTACATATGGACAGATACATATAGATGCTGTATTACTTAAGTTAAAAACTCAGCCAAGGCTTTGGCTATGAACTCTTTAGATCACAGAGGTCATATCTCTGTGATAATACAAACACCTGCACAGTATCATGGCAGGTAATGTTCTTACTATTTCGACCTGTAACCCATGTATGTCGTAATAGTGGCTAACAGGATCAGGTGGTCAGGTTTCTTAACCTACTTTACACACATGTATCCCAACTGTTTAGTGCAATGCTCATGCTGTTCATACGGCATTATGCAAGAAAAAAACAAGCTGTTACATATGAACAGATATGTATAGCTGCTGGATTATTGAAATATTCAGCTAAAGCCTTGATTATGAACTGTAAAGATACCAAAGGTCATGTCTATATGATTATAGAAACACCAGTGGAATATCTCATCCCTTAAGCTTCTTAGGATTTAGTGGCATTGTCATGAAAAGGCATCCAGGTGGTGCTAGCCTTTCTTATGTTGTCAGTCACTCGATTGTTTGGTTCAGACATTACAGGTAAAATAATGCTGACAACATGGTAAAACAACATTCACTCATTTGCGTATTATCAACACATCCCAATACACCAGCTGAATTAGAAAATAACAACTGCAGGTGCTTGAGTCATTCTGTGGTGATCTGTGATTGGTTACGCTGGTTAACTAGTCTTTGTTAACTAGTAGTGGCTGGATGTAAGATGTAACTAACTGATCAACCAGTGATGTTGAGGAACTGTCGTATAAATAGAGAGCAAATAGCCTTGTGACATTTGATCAGCTGTTTTGTCTTCATGATACCCCATACCAAATAAAATTAGACAATGGCTGCTTATATGACCTAAACTATGACCCGTGTAATACCATATTTCTGAAACGAGTGAATGGTTAGATACCGATATCATTCATGAGTCTCATAAATATGGTGTTACACGGGACATAGTTTAGTATTTTATTTATTACTCACCCAACATTTGCAAAATATTATTTACCAAAGTACTTCTTTCCTAAGAATTCAGTGAGTGTAATGAGTCAAGCGAGGTCTAATAGTACTGTGACAGTGGCATTAGCATTGTGACATCATAACATTGTGATGTCATATGTGAGGTCATATATAGCGTACTATGCAATGGTATTACACAGTGTGTTATAACTTTGTAAAATTATTAAACAGTGATATCTTCAACAAAGAGTGTTCTTTCCTTCTTTCCTTATCAACTGATGAGACTTACAAGTATGCTGAACTAAGTTGCAAATGTCTGTTGTCTACAGTTAATGAAAACATATTTTTGTGTTGGTCATTAAATAATATGTCGCTGAAGTTATAATTAACATGTGTTTGTGATCAGAATTAACTTTGTTTTGTTTGCATTTACTGACTGTGAGGTCTGAGACATCAGCTCCATAAAGGTGAAAAATATTGAAGTTCATAAATATTCAGTGCCTTGATGGTATCTGGGTCACTCACTTTTATATCTGTCATTCATATTCACTTGAATTTAGTTTTGAAATAAATGTAAAATATGATAGTTTCCCACGATTGTGGTTTTGGATCATCTGTATGTATTTATTCTTTTGTGGTATGAAAGAAAATATAACTAAGGTTTCTGAGCTGAAGGTGACCGTATACATGCAAACGATATTTCATTGCTTAAGTAACACTATGTAAGAAGTTGTTTGGGGGATCATTAGCTTCAGAGTAAAATGTATTTTTTTGTGCAACATGATTTATCTACAACAGAGGCCTCTTGCCAGTCTGAAATTTCACCTTGCATATCTGTATGTCTTCACCTGAATGATATATATTTGCTGAAAAAAGGCAGGTTTTATGCATACAGTGTATGGCAGAGAACAGTGATAAGGGAGCTACATCCTGTTGATTTTTAACTCAAACAGTCACCAGAAACAACTTTTAATTATATTTAGAAGTTCACTTTTTTACAAATACCTGTAGGACTGAAATCCAAAATAGTAACAATACATTGATATCCAAATAAAACAATTAATAGCCAAAGTGACAGATAACGTGGAAAAAAGAAAAGGTCTGTCTATGGATATATATCTTATAGAAGTTGATAATTTTTAAGTTTCAATCAGATATCAGGAAAATATTATATTACCTGAAAAGTAACTTTGAGTTTAAATGAAAAAAAAGAGTAAAAATAAAACACTGACGTATTTCATGTCATTGGTAGGTGGTGACATCAATAAAGGCAATATAGTGTGTTGTGAATTGAAACTGAAACTTTATTTCCTCACACATCAGTCCTTCTGACATACGATCAAATGACACAGTTTTCATATCTGTTATCGTGAGGATGTCTTCCCATTTACAATATTTCTGGTTGTCCATGTTTTTAGCTGGCCCTAGTAAATGCTAAATGGTTTAGCATTATCAGGAGCAGCTCTGTGTTAACAAGATACTGTTCCATGTACCACAGGCTTCTAAGTTTCATTAGAACCAACAGTAATAAGATACAGTAGTAACGACCTGACTACAACTGTGTCAAGTAGATGTGGCTTGCTCTGAATGCTGCAGGAATGTACAGGTCATACTGACCTGATAGATCTCAATCAGGTTGAGAGAGATGGGGTTTTAGCTTACTTCCATGATGACCTTAGCTTAGTCTATCTGACTGTTCCGGAACCACACAGTTACACTTTCATTGCCAGCCTATTTTTTGCAGGGGGGAAAAACACTAATTAAAGCAAGTCTAGAATTTCCTCAAATTCAGGAATCAGAATCTTCAGTCTCACTAAGCTTTTTCAGTTGTCAATTGAGATATTTGTATGTTTGTTTTATCTTTATTTGCAGAGAGTACAGTTAGTCTAGTGGTAATCATGCATAAACGAAGGTGTCTCATTACAGGACATTAATATTCCAGGAGGAAACAGATAATGAAGAGAAATTAAGGGAAAATATATTTATTCCTTTTCTTTGACCAGTGATACATATCACTTATTCTCTCATGCATTCCATGGGTCTAAAAAAATATTGCAACATCTGCATATCATTTCCTCACCAGTAAGCATGAATTTTCTCCAAAATGATTGGCAACCATACTTACTTGTCAGTCATAGATGGCATCTCATGAATTGAATGTTCAGCTACGACATTTTAAAATGTTCGATAGACCATAACCAACTGGTGTAGTTTAGGATATGTTGAAGATGAATTCCATTTCCATCAGGTCTGTCCTCATTATAAGACATGTAGAGAGGGTCTGTCCTCATTATAAGACATGTAGAGAACTGTTTAAGTTTAGTATTCAAATAGTTGGTTGCAATAGACATTATGATGATGATGAAGTGTACAGGTTAATCATCAATGTCTTTTGAGGTCAATAAATATACAAAAATACTTACGTAGCATTGTTTTATTGTTTTTGGTATATTAGTGAAGGTTACAATACAATTTCATTCACTTCTGACTCTGCATGTTTACTTCACACTTCTTCACTTCCTTTTAATAGATCATGAATTTATGGCACACCTGAAAATGAAATGGAACAGTTAATTATCATGGCATTCCCCTGAGGCACACTTGAACAAAACTTAATTTCAATCCCTGGAATAGTTGGTCACAATAGACTATTACTATCACAAAAGATGTTTTTCCCTAAATAGTCACCCCTACTTAACACTGTTATTGTTGCATGGCAATGTTGAAGTAATGATATTTTCAGCTGGGTAAATAAGTAAGTCTTCTACTTTTCCTCGATATACCCAGGAAAATGTGGGAATTGATCAAAGAAACCTTAGTTCACACCTCAGACTTACCTCCCTTAGGAGTTCCAGGATCAATTGTGGTCTGAGTCAAAGATTCATACTAATTGTAATCCTTGTTTTTTAGTAACAGTTTCCTTGCTTGTGAGTTTCTCCAAGGGGATTAACCTCCAGTGTTTTCTTCTTTGGAGGCTTTCATTCGGAATTAAAACTATTTAACTGTAACAGATGAACGTTCACTGTCCCCTGGAGGGCATCATTAGTCATCAGTCACCAGGCGCAGGTTATGGAGAAAAGCTGTGAAGTGGGAAGTCAATTAGTATCCAGTAACACAGTGATAGGATTACCTATGTCAATCTGACAAATGTTGCTGGACCTACATTAAATGAATGCATGTCACGTTTTTATGGATAACAACAAAAAATAGCTCTGAAACATCATAAAATAAAGAATGAAACAGCAGTTGTTATCCATAAAAATGTGTCATGTATTCATATTCATCCAACTTCTAAATACCTTTCAAGAACATGCTGTGGAATATTTAACTTGAATTCATACTATTGCAGTTTCAATGGATGTTTGTTCATAGTGATATATTTATTTACTTTGACTGGATTCTTTCTTGTTATGATTTGTTTGAAACATTAAAGACTGTTTCTGTTGATATTCTAAACTTAAATATGAACAAAAACGATATCTTGGTTTAGTTTTGTTTGTTTCCTTGCTATTTAATGCCTCACTCAGCAGTATTTGAGCCATAGGGCAATGGTCTGTAAATATTTGAGCCTGGACCAGACAATCCAGTGATGGAAATTGTGAGCCTTGGCGTAAAGGATTGTTTGTCAGATAGTGTTAAGGATTTATTGTTTGTATTCTAACTGATTCAAACCAATTTCCTGTGGCATGCAAATTGTGTAAAGGTAATATTTTGATTAAGACAAAAAATGTCTATAAAATATTCAAAGCTTAAATTCAGAGGTATGATTACATTGAGAGCAATGCTTTCCCTGTTTGGCGGTTCATTTATCAGTGACTTACAGTGTTGATTGGGAGATTTGTAATTTGTATGGACAGGGGTATAACTACCATTAGAACCCGGGCTAAAAAAAGGATGGGCAAATTCACAATTCTATCTGAATTCAAAGCTTCAGATGTAAATAGATCTCCTAGAATGCTCATATAACATTCTTGGGGTAGTCAGCTCTTGTTTTAACTAGTTGAATATTTCCTGTTATGTAATTTTGCCAAATGTGTTATTACCTGCATGTTGTAGACAGTACTGTATCTGCCAGCTGTGAGTGGATGAGTGAGTGTGGTTTTACATGGCTTTTGGCAATATCATAGCAGGGGAGACCAAATGTAGGCTTCACGTGTTGTTCCTCCATGTGGTTCCTACATAGGGAATAGAACCCAAGTCTTTGGTGTGCCATGTGAAAGCTTAACCGCTTAGAGAGACTGCCCAACAGACTCTCTGCCAGCAAAGAGTAAGGTTGTGGTTGGATTCTCAGACTGTGTTATACAAGGAGATGTCATCACCCTCTCAGGCTCTCTATGTTAAATGGACAAAATTAGAATGCTTTATGTTGCACTCGGCTCACATGTAATACAGTGTGTGAGCTAACTGTCATACCACGCCTGTGGTTCTTCTGCAGATACAACATTCCTGGTTTGTTTGAACTGGTTATGAGGCTATCATTAGCTGGCGGATATGACATCATCCCACTGATAACTCTGACCAGTTGTAAATAGAACTTTAAGGTCCGTCTGATGTGATAACATTGAATAATAATGTCTTGAAGATAAATAGGCTGTGATATTGCAGTGTGATTTGAATGACAGTGTGGAGTACTAAAAACATGATTCATGGAAAGATTATTTTTAATTAATAACCTGAGCTCTTATTTCTTCAGTCTACGTTTAGACTATCATGTCTTCTTTTGTCATGAGGGTGGTGGAATAGCTGTGTGGTTAAAGTGTTCACTTCTCAAGCTGAAGATCTGGGTTCTATTCCCCACATGGGTACAATGTGTGAAGCCCATTGCTGGTGTCTCCTGCCTTGATATAGCTGCAGTGTTGCTAAAAGTTGCGCAAACCCATGGTCGCTCGCTCGCTCACTCACTCACTCACTCACTCATGGTTTGAGATGTGCTATCAGGGTCTGTAGCTAGCTGCCCTTGTGTGTCTAAGAGAGGATTGGAGGGTCAGGCTTGCTGACTTGTTTGACACAGGTCATAGTATCCCAAATGCGTCAATCAATGCATATGCTGTTGATTACTGGATTGTCAGGTCCAGATTTGATTATTTGTACTGTGCCGTCATATAGCTGGAATATTGCTGAGTTATGTCGTTACACATCAAACCAAGCCACCAGTCTAAGTAAAGTTATCATTCTATTCTGTGGGGAAGAACACCATGGAAGCCGCTAGAATTCTCACCACATAGAGTGCATGTGCATAGAAATCAGGTCACAAATAGATTGAAGGTAAGCCATGTCAGACGCTGAGAGTCCTTGGATAGGTGACTGTGTTTGGTAGCTTTTCTCCTGAGTTTCTAGGACTTCAGTCCTGGACCACAACTGGACACATGTCATACATGTGGTCTCACCTTAGGCAAGTGAGTTTGATACAAACTGCCTCTGTTCACCCAGCAGAAAATGGGTACCTGGGGGATAAGTCAGTGACTATAACCTAGTGCTCAACAGCTGAGGTTATCTGGGGTAATAGTAATACATAGATTGTCTAAGTGCTTTGAGCATGGATTGTGGATGGAGAAATGTGCCTCACAAATGGGCTGTTATTATTATGATTATGATTAAATCTAAATATAGCCCAATACTGCTTCATACTGAAACCACAAGTACAACGTATAACAGCTGAAACTCTGTTGCATTGTGCTTAATACTGCCACATAACATTCCTCTGGAAATACAAGACAAAGGTCGCCAATCTCAGGTTTGTGATTGTGTGCATGATATGATTATCAGAATGGATTGTTGGGTGGTAGAAAAGGCATAAAGATTAATAGGAATGATGTGATTATAGGTAGCCTTATATGACTGTTATCAGGACTGAAATGGGTTGATGACACATTGGTAACACATTGATATTCTCTTTATAAAATAGCCTAGCACACAAACATGGAAGAAATAAAGAAAATAATGTTCATACAGATTTCAGATCTTCATAAAATACTAAATTCTAAATAACATATGTTGACCTGACTGTCTTAGAGTGTATTCTGTCTCAGAGATCAATATTTGAATCCAGGTCTACAGCAAATGTCGTGGAAATGAATTTTTTGCCATTGACACTGATGGACTTAGCTCCCTTCTTTGTCCATGGTGTTTTGTATTTATTTCACTTATGATAGATAACAAGACCAAGGTAACATAAGAAGGAGAGTCAATGAGAGAGTGAGTGAATGAATGAAGCTCTAGGCCACATTCAGCAATATTCCAGCTCAATGGCGTCTGTCTGTAAATAATTGAGTCTGGACCAGATAATCCCGTAGTCTGTAAATAATTGAGTCTGTTCTAGATAATCTGGTAGTCTGTAAATAATTGAGTCTGGACCAGATAATCCCGTAGTCTGTAAATAGTCGGGACCAGATAATAAGCGCATGAAAAGCATGAGCATCAAATTGGGAACCAATGATATGTGTCAACCAAGTCAGGGAGCCTGACCACCTGATCACATCTTACGACAAGTATAGTTGCTTTTTGTGGCAAGAATGAGTTGTAAGAACGACAGAGTTAGTGAGGCTCATTGAAAGGGGATTTTAAGGTGCTGTAGATTTCAGTATCTGTCTAAAAGATTTCACTGTTTTTGTTACTTTTGTTTTCAAATGCATGACAAAGAATACTGGGTTTTTATGCTGAATCTAGAAACAATGTTTTGAAACAATATTGACTTTTGTAGGCTGTGTAATTGAAGCAACGTGTTTGTAGGTCTAAGGCTGAAAACCTTAACACTGGGCAGAGCTGTTTATGACAAATGTTGACCAGTTAAAGAAAACAGACACAGGTGGTATCTTTTAATTAGCCAAAGGGAATCGGAGGCCTAAAGGATGTGTAGATAGATTGCCCAACGCTAACACTGTAATGTTTATAGACTGAATCGGCTGATCAAACAGGAAGATGCTCTAGGCACTCAGTGGACAATGTAATGGATGGTGTATTGATACAGATTGGTTGTGTTTTATCATGATACGCTGTTAGAGTGAGTTTAGAGTTATGTCGATTTTAGCAATATTACAGCAATATCACAGGGGATGCCAGAAATGGGCTTCACACATTGTACCCATGTGGGGAATCAAAACTGGGATCTTCAGTGTGATGAGCAAACACTTTAACCACTGGGCTACCCCATTGCCCCCACACTTTGACAGTCAGTAGTCCAACCTCAACATTCCTATGTCAACATTCTTGTGTTGCTCTTTGAGCTTCCAGATACAGACCTTGTGAGTTTCACAAAAGTGAACTTTGCCAGTTTTCTTGTTTGGGATTTCTGCTGCAACATGCAGCCGAAATTCTGCTCAAGTGGTGTTGCAGCCAAGTCACTTACTCACTCATGGAGAGACAATGCTGTCCTTTTATGCATGATGAATCTGCTTCACTGGCTGGTAGGAAGTGTATTGGAATTCTATTTTCTGTGCACACAGGAATAATTCATTCAGCTACATGTGCTTGTGCTTCCTTGTGTTACAGGTTCTTCTTCCTTCTTCTTCTTGTTAAGTGATTATATTTATCTGTGGTCGTACATTTCAGTTTCACGTGTAGAGGTATCCATATTCCCATATCTGGACATGTCATTGTTCTTGGCATGTGTTAGGAGAATACCATATTAGGAGATATCTGCGATCATGTTCATTTGTTCTGGCCTTCTGGGTCGGCTTCATGACGCACAAGCATTGTGTAACTGTTGCTTTGAAAGTCCAGGTTTGATTCCGTAAATAGGTATGATGTGTGAAGCCTATTTATGGTGTCCCTTGTCTTGCTTGGCTTAAGACCATACAGACTGATAGCTTTTGATTCATATTCTAGCCGTTTGTTTGGAAATGTTTCACTTTCTGAATTGTTATCAGTTAATGATTGATAAATCTATTCTATATCAAGGATGTACTTATCTCACAGTGAGTGTAAAATATTTTGAATATGTTCATGAATAACATGAAAGAAACTTGCTGATCTTCATCTACAAACTTTGTGGTCATTATTTTATTCAAGCAGTGAGTTTGTATGCCTGGTGTATGCTGTTTCCTGATTTCAGCATCAATTTTAAATATTCTTGAAGCTTGTGAAAGGTTAACCCACAATAGTTTGGTGTCCGTTTTTGTTAGAGTTGTATTATTTGTTTTATGTTTGCTTAACCATCAGGCCATACACCTACAGACTTGATTCACCATAATTCCATCACTAAATGATTCACACTGGTCATGTGTTCAGGCAGCAGTGACGTTTCATGTTGTATTTTGCATTTTGTTTTATTTGAAATGTCAGTCAAAAATGATACAAAAACATTCCTTGATGTTATTCAGTTTTGTGACCAACAGCATTTGTGTTTGTTCTATGTAGGCCAGGTTGATGAATACGCATTTCACATGCATTTCATGTTTATGGGAATCTTTGTTATACCACAGAGGATTTTGATTGGTTGATTTGATCATCTCATTAAACGTGATGATACCTAGCGTCTTGTGGTTGGCCTTGTGTTCTGAGTGCTGACAATGTGAGGCTGGGTTGGAGAAGTTACCAGGTTAGTTATATTTGGTTGTAAAGTGTTTTTTAACATATAGATTTGAATAAACAGATTCACATCCTACAGCGAGTCAAAGTTATAAGCTACGCTTATCGTTGCCAGTAGCTGTGACATTGGCTGAAATAACCAGATCACTCACTCACCCACTCGCCTGCCCATCCACTCACTCAGCTGAACATTGAGTATTTGTTCACATGGTAAATTCCACACAACCAAGTCAAGTAATCCCCTAATCGCCCTATCCCCGACACATGTCCAGAACACTCAACACAATACTTGATTAGGATGGATTGTCTCAACGGGGCAATAAACAGGACTGCTTGTGTCTGCCTGTCCTGTAGCCCCATAGTGTAAGTAATTAAACCTGCCTGTACATCCCGGGAATAGCTCCCATGATAGAACCCCTCACATCTCCATGTTACACATGTATCCATGTTACACCTAGCATCCTCCCGAATCAAAGTGGGGCCAAGGATCCTTGACCTTTTAATCAAGGGATCTCTTCATTTTCTAACTATGTATATTTGAGTGGGGAAAGGATACATTGACTTGTCCATTTTGTAGTCATTTATGGCTGTCTGAGAATGCTGTGTTTCAACTGTGTAACATCAATCAATGAATTCTTTGTTCAAGCATTAAGGCCACTAAACCCATATGTACGTCAACATGAAATCAAATTTATATATTTTGCTTTTTAGATGGATCTTGGAGATAAATGTAGGACTTGATCAATAATAAGATATGAGTGATGTAATAATTGTATAGTCAAGATGATTTCGGAGGATGCTGTTTCTCACAAATACAAGACGTTTTCTCAAAGAAAGGTTCAGGAGAGATCATGATCAAACAGGATCAGGAAGAACACCTCCTGCCTGTTGGAAAAGGATAACACGCAAATTCTTCATTTCTGAAAATATACTCTTTGTTTGATAATCACTTGCTTAATTAGCCCAAAGTTTGTGATTTGAACATGGAAAATTCTTTGATAAAATAAATCCTGGTTAACCGTTTTGTTTGAAAATCTTGTTTCTTCTCTAATAATTGATGTTGACATCATATTTAGATATTTAGTTTATAATTCAACCAATAGCTTTGTTTTGTTTAAGGATACACCTGATCAATGTAGTTGCTTCTGGATGCTGGCCTGTAAATATTTGAATCTGTGCAGTGGAATGTTACATTTTCTAGACTTGCATGGGCTTTCTTGGATGTATTGGCTTCAGTGTCTGTACGACAGACTATGGAATCCAGTGATTGACATTATGAGCATTGCTCTGTGCAGTTGGGACACAATGACATGCATCACAGAGCCAAACCAACTGGTCCAGTTAGTCAGCCCCTACAGCAAGCATGGTTTTGCTGAAGATGAATTCAAATCCAGATCTTCACTGTAAAGTAGGCTGAATGTATCAAACTCAAATCTTCACTGTAAAGTATGCTGAATGAATCAAACCCAAATCTTAGGTAGGAATGTCCAAATACATTTGTTAAAAGCACACTCGGGACTTTAACTAACCTAGTTATGGCTTAAAAATGTGTCGTATATGAACCCAAAGCTTGTATGGACCTCTCCACACGGTAGTATCTCAGTATCTCTGTGTTTGGGTGAGCTATGGTCACAGTATATATGATTGTATGGCTCATCTGTGGCTCCTAGCATTGATCTGACTGGGTAGGCAGCAGCATCACAGGTTACTGACGAGTAAAATTACACGTATGGTAATGACTGTGATCATGAATTCTAGCCCACATCAGTCATAGAGGCTTGCGTATGAATCATCGTTACGCAATGCTGAGAAATACTCACAGCAATTGCCTGTGTTAATGATTTAGGTTGCTGAGTCTGCGTTCTGGTCAGTTGGAGAATGAGAACAATTTTATGTATGAGTTGATTATGTGTGGTTGTATATTGATTGGCTCAAGCGTTCTATCCTGACTATATGGGGAATGAGACAGCATGGGTCATTAACCAATATATGTTGTGTTTTTGATATCAGTTGACTTGATATTAGCTCAGTTGACTATTCATAAGTCACTAGTCACACTCCAGGGGTGGGTTCGACTCTCACATTGGTTGCAATGTGAAAAGTCTTTAGGAGCCCCCGCTGTGGTATTGTTTGAAGATTATTGATTAACAGTACAAAACCTAATAAATTATCTTTCGCTCAGCGATATACATTTATGCAGTTGTATCATATCTACATGCAAAATACTCATGTAAACATACCCAGTTCTGAATGTTCACTGTTCTTGAGTTCTGATACTACTTTGGTAGCAGCATGAAAGCCAATTAGATTTCTGTAGATTAATTTGTTATTACACATGAGATGAAGAAGCCTATGGGTATATTAATTGCCCTAAATTTTTGTGTAATTTCATTCAAATTGAATTTTTTTTATCCTTTTATATTTTGTTGAAAGGGCTGTTCAATAATCGTAAGATAAACTATTCACAAGTTTGAATGTTTAGTAGGATTTAGTGGTATATGTCAGCAGGTAGTGATGGGTTGATTGCTTGCTTGAGTGAGTGAGTTAAAATTTACGCAGCTTTAAACAATATTTCATCAATATCATGGCTGTGGACCCCAGAAATGGGCTTCACACACTGTATCCATGAAGGGAATTGAACCAGCGTGACAAGCTTTGCTTTAACCACACGGGTACCCCACAAGACAAGGCTGAAGGCGTGTTTATACTAATGAAGTTTTCTATGGTGGGTAGTGAGACACATGGATAGAAGAGGGATTATGAAAACGTAACAATAAGTCCTTAGCTTGTATTTTTGTATTTTATTGACTTTATATGAAGTTGTGGTCGTAAATTGTGTTCTAAATATATCAGTGTTCCTTGGTAGTAATGGGGTGGGGAGGTAGGATTTTTGAAGCGTGAACTTTTCATGGCCAAAGCTTGGGTTTGATTCCCCACATGGGTACAATATATGAAGTCCTGGTGTTTTCAGCAGTGACATTTTTCACTCCCTCCCTAACTCATTCACTACAAATTTTGAGATTATAGTCTTCACTACATCTGTCATTCATATCTTGATGTTTTGGTGAAAAGATTTGATTCGGTCAAGATGTATAAAGCCATATCTGTTTGTTGATGCTACATTTCAAGTTGAAATGTTAGTTCGTCAGTGACCACACTGCTTTCTGCAATTTCCTGCAGTGTTATGGTAGACCACACTGGGAATCAAACTCACGCTTCTAGTATGTGTTCTGGGGGTGGGGTAGTCTAGTGGTTAAAGTGTTAAGTAGTATAGGGAATAGGGGTTTTAAAACACTTTCACAAAAAGTCTCTACAACGCCTTATTTACTAAATAAGACGTTGTAGAGACTTTTTGTGAAAGTGTTTTAAAACCCCTATTCCCTATACTACTTGTTAGTTCATCATGAACTCCTGTATTTCTTTCCCTACAGCGTTAAAATGCATGAAGCCCATTTTAGTGTCCTCTGTCATGATATAGCTGCACTGTTGCTAAAAGTTGCGCAAAACCATACTCACTCACTCACTCACTCACTCACTCACTCAGACCCCCACCTGGCAGTTGCTTTGGTTATCAGGTCTAGAGGAAGAACCTGGTAAACATGACTACATTTCTGAATAGCCCTGTTGTCTGTTTAGACTAGCAACTGTTCACAAGGCTTGTCTCTACACCTTCATTGTATGCTGCATTCATGCAGTCACTTGGTGAAAGTTTTCCAGCACAGTCACATGTTTGTTCTCACATGTCATGTGTTGACCTTGACCTTTAACGTGAATTACCAGTAATGTCAGATTCTGACAGGGAAATAAGGGAAATATCACTGCTGCTTTACACCTTCAGTTCAATGGGAGTAATTTCTCCGAGGCAGTCATCTTTCCAGGTCCCTTGAAAGATCCCTTTGTATTTACAACACAATATGAAACTGACTGTCATAAAGGGAGTTTTGAAAACTCATGATTCATGAGCAAATATTATTGGTCACTGATTTCCTACTATTGGACGTTAGTGGCACAGTTGCCTAAATGCTAGTCTGCCTCAGTCCCTGAAGCACATTATTTCCCCTACTACCTAGCCCTCCCTACTACAATGTAGTCAGTCTCACAGTCCCTGAGCCACATTATTTTCCCTACTGTCTAGCCCTCCCTACAATGTAGTCAGTCTCACAGTCCCTAAACCACATTGTTTTCCCTACTGCCTAGCCCTCCCTACAATGTAGTCAGTCTCACAGTCCCTGAGCCACATTATTTTCCCTACTGTCTAGCCCTCCCGACAATGTAGTCAGTCTCACAGTCCCTAAACCACATTGTTTTCCCTACTGCCTAGCCCTCCCTACAATGTAGTCAGTCTCACAGTCCCTGAGCCACATTATTTTCCCTACTGTCTAGCCCTCCCTACAATGTAGTCAGTCTCACAGTCCCTAAACCACATTGTTTTCCCTACTGCCTAGCCCTCCCTGCAATGTAGTCAGTCTCACATTCCCTGAACCACATCATTTTCCCTACTGCCTAGCCCTCCCTGCAATGTAGTCTGTCTCACAGTCCCTGAACCACATCATTTTCCCTACTGCCTAGCCCTTCCTGCAATGTAGTCTGTGTCACAGTCCCTGAACCACATTAGTTTCCCTACTGCCTAGCCCTCCCTACAATGTAGTCTGTCTCACAGTCCCTGAACCACATCATTTTTCCCTACTGCCTAGTACTCTCTACAATGTAGTCAGTCTCACATTCCCTGAACCACATCATTTTCCCTACTGCCTAGCCCTCCCTGCAATGTAGTCAGTCTCACAGTCCCTGAACCACATCATTTTCCCTACTGCCTAGCCCTTCCTGCAATGTAGTCTGTGTCACAGTCCCTGAACCACATTAGTTTCCCTACTGCCTAGCCCTCCCTACAATGTAGTCTGTCTCACAGTCCCTGAACCACATCATTTTCCCTACTACCTAGTCCTCCCTACAATGTAGTCTGTCTCACAGTCCCTGAACCACATCATTTTTCCCTACTGCCTAGCCCTCCCTACAATGTAGTCTGTCTCACAGTCCCTGAACCACATTATTTTCCCTACTACCTAGCCCTCCCTGCAATGTAGTCTGTCTCACAGTCCCTGAACCACATCATTTTCCCTACTACCTAGCCCTCCCTACAATGTAGTCTGTCTCACAGTCCCTGAACCACATCATTTTCCCTACTGCCTAGCCCTCCCTACAATGTAGTCAGTCTCACAGTCCCTGAACCACATCATTTTCCCTACTACCTAGCCCTCCCTACAATGTAGTCTGTCTCACAGTCCCTGAACCACATCATTTTCCCTACTGCCTAGCCCTCCCTACAATGTAGTCAGTCTCACAGTCCCTGAACCACATCATTTTCCCTACTACCTAGCCCTCCCTACAATGTAGTCTGTCTCACAGTCCCTGAACCACATCATTTTCCCTACTGCCTAGCCCTCCCTACAATGTAGTCTGTCTCACAGTCCCTGAACCACATCATTTTCCCTACTGCCTAGCCCTCCCTACAATGTAGTCTGTCTCACAGTCCCTGAACCACATCATTTTCCCTACTACCTAGCCCTCCCTGCAATGTAGTCTGTCTCACAGTCCCTGAACCACATCATTTTCCCTACTACCTAGCCCTCCCTACAATGTAGTCAGTCTCACAGTCCCTGAACCACATCATTTTCCCTACTACCTAGTACTCTCTACAGTGCTAAAGCCCTAAATGAAGCAAGTCTGTTTGTCCTCAGGTTCTGAATCTCTGGTCTCACAGGTTTCATTTTAATACGGATTGTTTGTTAGTATCAAAATTATATACAGTCATCCATCACAATAACGCGCTTTGCGATACCGTGGATTCGGTTAAACCATGGGGTAATCCGTGGCTTCCATAAAAATGTTGTACTGCAATTACACCCCTTCACGAAATCGAAACTAGCTCATCAACAAATCCATTGCTGTGCTCTCATAACTTACGTAAACTAGTGAAATTCAGTGCGGATGGCAACTGACAGTGTTTATCGTAATATCCATTGTGTTTCACATGCTTAAAACATGTAGGGTTTTCTCAATAATAATCGTACCAACATCGTAGCAGTAACTTATGTCATGAAAGACAAGACATGCTATCAGTCGAGTTACGACGAGTACTTACAATGTTTGCTGTGATGCAACACACCACGCTTTAGCATGGTAAAGACAGTCATCCCAGGATGTATGGTGTCAGAAGCTACATTTTATTTGATTAAATTCAATCCTAATTTTATTTATCAAAACTGTTGACAGAAACAACGGAAATACCGTGAGAGCATTACCTCATTCTATACACGTACCATTTTTTTCGTGCCTACCCCGATAGCACCAATTTCACATTATTCTTAGCAGTCACCAACAGATTACAGTCTCGTAATCCATGGACTTCGAGACCCGCGTTATTGACTCATTGAAGTCAGTTTCAACAATTAAATGGGCAAAATTTTGGTTTTTTACAAAGTTGCAAGTATCGCGGGAAGTCAGCGGTGACTTGTCAAACTGTCTCCTACGTAAATTGTATCAAGACAGGAAACAACCTGTGTTCATTGTTGCATGTTTGCAGAAAACTCACATTATATACTAGCCAGATAGCAATGTAAAATAATCTGTTACAATAACAGCTTAATATGTAAAATATTCTGATAATGGAATAGAAGTTCTTTTATGTAATATTACCAGATCGTTTTTACCTGAATCACTGGTACATTGGACCAAAACATCTGTGCACAGCTGATCGCTATTTCCAGCTTAGTTGAATAACAACAAAGACGTATATTCACGTGAATATACGTCTTTGATAACAGGTAGTGATTTTTTATTGCAAAGTTTCCTGTGCATATATATATTTTCATTTTCAAAGTTTGTTTATTTTCACCTTCAACGATACAATATAGTTTTACTGGACCCAATTCACGAAACAGCAGTTTTGTTATTTCCTTGGAATATACTATCTAACTCGGCCTTTGTCCCACATTATGTAATAGGTACTATAATGCGGATGTCTAATAACGCTGGGGGGTCATCCGTGGACCCCAAGACCCGCGTTATGGCGAGGGATGACTGTATATTCAGAGACTAGGTGTTAGTCTACCTGAATGTTTGAAATGCTTAACTACTGAATATATGGAAGGGGCACATGGGTACAATGTGTGAAGTCCAATTCTGGTGTACCTTGCCTTAATATTGCTGAAATCATCTTAAAACCACTCACTCACTCACTCACTCACTCACTCACTCACTCACTCACTCACTCACTCACTCACTCACTCACTCACTCACTCACTCACTCACTCACTCACTCACTCTATGATGTCATTATTGTGATGTATTTCTTGAGTGTTGGAGTTCAGCTGGAAAATAGGCATAGGTCCTAGAGGATCATTAGTTGTGAATTCCTGTCATGAAAGGACTGGTGATTTAGTCATGTTGATTCACACTTCTATAAAGGAAAACAGTGCTGATGGATGATTTATAGTGAATAAACAAACAAATTTACCATAGCTAGAACAACTTTTATTCACTCTAAATTAGATATGTTAAAATGTCATCATACATGTGATGCAAATATTAACTTAGATGGTGGCAACTTAATGGTGTTTTTGAACACTGTCTGTTGTCAGTTCTGCAGATTTCCTTGGCTAGAATTCTTGTATGTATAGACTGAAGCACCCATAAGAATCCTATGATGTGTCTGCATGACCACACATGCTATAAGGATGACATCGGAGGGATGAATCCATGGCTGTTTTATTGTTTCTCTTTTCCTTGCCTTGAAATGAAACCCCTTACTTGTGTCCTTGTCCATGATATTGCTGGAATATTGCTAAAAGCAGCAAAATACTTAACTCCTCCCTCACTCACTCCTTGCCCTGATATGTTTCAAGGTTTGTCTTAAATTTACCTCTTTCATGGACATTCTGAAAAGTAACCATTTCAAAATTAATTTAATTAAAGAAGCTATGTAACTGATCAATGAAACGCGGCCATTAAAGCATCAGCAACATGGTCAACTTCTGGGTAAAAGTGGTCTTGATAATATCACCTCTCACTGGGCAACCCATGCTTGCCATAAAATGCGACGATGCTTGTGGCAAGAGACTAACGGGATCTGGTTGTCAGGTTCACTGACTTGGTGGTGACACATGTCATCGGTTCCCAATTGTGCAGATCAGTGCTCCTGCTATTGATCACTGGATTGTCTGGTCCAGACTCATACACAGACTACTTCCATATAGCTGGAATGTTGTTGAGTGTGGCATAAAACTAAACTCACTCATTCACTCTGTCATTCTAAAATGATTAAGTTTCATATGAATGATTTTCACATGGCATAGCAAACAATTAATTTCACTTTTCAGTAATGATATCGTCCTTTGTTACCATGGTAACAACATACTATCATTCACTTCATATTGGTCATTATTTTGAAACTTAAGGCATGATTGTATGTGTGTGCTGTAGGTATGTGTAAAGTGCAATTGTTCATCAGTGGCTATTTTAGCATTGACCATGATATGTTACAGTTTCCCCCTGAAAAACTAACACATTGCATCTTGGGAAATTTTTACCCTCACAGCTGACATGGTGATTGCTGTTGGTGTTGTTGCCTTGAAGGGACAGACTTAGGAATACAGCTTCCTTACTTAAGTCCTGAACGTGGAAGCTTAAAGGTAAAAAACAATGAAAGTAGTAGCTTCCGTTTCTTTTGTTCACACTGTGGGAACTGACATCCTTCTGAAGAAATGGTATTCATGCAGAACAATGCACTTATCACATATGTTGTTCCTCATTTACATAGATAGTATATGGTAAGATGCAGTTTACTTGATGTTGTGCTAAAGAAAATGTTGGTTTCATCAGTTCAAGGTCACATCTGTTTGATAAGCATAGATGATGAAATAGAAAATGTATAATTAAGAACATTGCAAATGTAAATGGTGTTCAAACATAGCACTGTTGAAAAGTGATAGATAATTTGTCACAAACAGTAATATTAAACCATTTACTAGCTGGTATGCCATAAATCTTGGGTCAGGTAGGTGACAAATATCCTAGACCTCTTTCCCTCACGTTTGAAAACCTACATATCAATTTATTAACATATATACCACATGTAGGGACTCTATGCAATATGAGATGATCTTATTTAAACATTATGGTATGTTAATGTATTTATACACTGAAAAATTTATGACGGAGTAAGGGGTAACATGGCCATGAAACACCTTGGTAAAGTAGTCTGGTGAGATTTTGATGAGATTCTAGACTGATATCTCCGTTATTGCAACGGAATACCTTGATGAGATTCTGGACTGATATCTCCGTTATTGCAACGGAATACCTTGATGAGGTACCTTGGTGATATTCAGCCCAGATGTTTATGTTTCAACTTCAGCATTGTGTAATTCTACCAAATTCGACCAAAATCTTTTTCCCCTAACCCTACAACATTGAGTTTGTTTTGTTGTCAAGTCATTCGTCATCATTTCCTTCGCTCTTCCTTGATACCTGGACACTTTTCCGTGGGACAGTGTTGTGGTTAAAGTGTTTGCTTGTCATGCTGAAGACGTGGGTTGGATTCCCCCCTTGTATGAAGTCCAATTCTGGTGTCCCCCACTGTGATTTCGCTTGGATATTGCTAAAAGCGGCGTAAAATCATTTTCACTCTGTTCCTCTGTCCTGTCCAGTTGGTTGAAACACTGCTGTTTACAATGCTGGTAGCTATAGTTAGTTTGCGGTGAAAATGTACCTATGAATTTCACTTTAAACAAAAAAGTAAATCCAGTAAAGTTAAATGAAGATAGCGAATCCTCATAATTTTACCTTGCCAACTGAACATTTAAATCTTCAAAAGATTCGATGAACTTTTTTGTTTAAAGTGAAATTCATCAGTACGTTTTCACTGCAAACAGACTAGAGGGAAAGTACCCGCAGTTCAATAAACATTAATTTCCTTAAACTTTGACACAAACAGGATCAGCCATGACCTGTGGCAAATTCAAGGGTCAGACTCTAATAGATTTGAGATTTAACACCCAAGTGAGCAGTCAGTGTTCCATTTCATCGTGAAACTTAACGTGATGGCGATGCCCCCCTTGTGTAAGTCCGTGGATGGCCACCGAAATTACGTTAGACATTGCCGGAGCGTGTTTGCTGTACTTACTCCTCAAATGTCAAGTAGAGACCCGACACCACATCTATTCCAGGATGTCAAATATTTTTTGTCATTTGTGTTTTTGTTTGGAAGCTTTTATGAGGTCAGTCTGGTTTAAACTTACACTTGTTGCTCTGGAAGGAACTGAGATACTTGAAGGACCAAATGGATGTTATTTTATGTCATGTAATTAATTATGTACCTGTCTCACAAGGGCATCTGGCAGTTGATTCTCAAAGGATGATTTAGCTTACATATTGTGCCAGCGTTATCTTGTATTTTAGCTGGGTTAGAACTGATCTTCAGTATCCCATGCTTGTCGTAGGAGGCAACTAACGGGATTGGGTGGTCAGGCTCACCGACTTGTTTCACTCATCATAGCTCATTTGTCTAGATCGATGCTTATGCTGTTGACCACTGGATTGTCTGTTCCTGACTTGATTATTTATAGACCTCTGCAATAAAGTTGGAATATTGCAGAGTGTGACATAAAACTAAACTTACTAACATTATTATCTTGGAATTTTGTATGTAGTTATCAGAAATATTATATTTTAATTTTGTATGCAAGTGTCTGAAATGTGCTTGTAAATAGCTGCACAAATACTGGTGTGTTGTTAGCGGTATTTACTACCTTACTCAAGCCAATGAAGTCTTACAAAGGGCGGCTGTTGAAAGCCTGTAACTGCTTCCTCATTTTCAGTATATATTTAGTTGATGAATTGTTTGTCAGGAAATGAACTCACTGTCAGCTTGTAAAATCACCTTATAAAGTCATGCAATGGTAATTTGCGCATGTTCACATTATTGTAATGCAATAGGGTTTTGTTTCCAACATATGAATTAAGTAACAGGTTATTTTGGGTATTTGTATTAGGAAAGTAATAGTGCATGAGCTATAATTTTTCTTTGCATTGGCATTTTTTCAGCAACATAATAATTAATCAATATGTGGAATGATAAATCTAGAACACTGTGCGAAATACACATTTCCTTAGAGGCTCATGCAGGTATTTGTTATGTTTACCACTTACCTTCAAATCCATAAGGGTGTGGTAGCCTACTGGGTAAAGTGTCCACTTGTCAGTTGTCCAGGTTCAATTCCCAACATGGGTACAATGTGTGAAGCCCATTTCTGGTGCTCCCCTCTTTGATACTGCTGGAATATTGCTAAATGCGGTGTAAAACCATACTCATTCACTCGCTCAAATTTGGGTTTTTATGGCCTTCAGTAAATTTCCCTGTAGATTTAAAGATCACAATAAGCTACATTGTTTTACTACTCTAAATCAGGGTCCAGTGTAGCCAGGACTTGCAGCTCTCTGAAGTATGTTGGTCCTGATACAACCAGACAACTTTGTATATTTCACATACTTCTGATTGTGGATTATGAACAGGCCAAATGTGTGAAGTATTGAATAGCTTGTGATGAAGGAAGGGAAATAATGCTTTGTGAAACATTGCTTTTGATAAGATCCTGGGTTCCTGAATGTGTTTGTATTATTATCCTCTGATAATACAGGTTCAAATGTTTTGTTTGTCAAGGGCATTACTGTGTTAGGATATGATATCGTCCCAGGGTGTGGCGGTGTCGTGATTGAATGAATGGTTCACTGTTACAAGACTTGGTTACAATGGCTTGCTGGGTCGTTAAAAAGCCACATGCAAATGAATTGGAACACCTCTGTCAAGGATGGACAAACAAGAATGGAAAATGCCGCAGCAACAAAAGATGTCTATTTACAGTATGAAATATGAAAGATGTGTATTATGTCATTTGAGAATTACAAGTTGACTGTTTCTTTTGATATGAACCTGAAGCCATAGTATTCGTCGTCAGTCTAGCTAGGTTGTGTAGAAGGTGTGTTTTTTCTTCTTCACTTTTCATAATAAGGTGAATCACTATTGTTGGGTGCTATTGACTCTTTATGTGGTGAGTTTTGTGTTGACACAGACACCAGGATGTGATGGATAGTGGCATCCAGGAAGAATACCACTGGCATTCAGTATTAGGGCTGGGACGAATCTAGACTTTCACCAAGGTATGCGACCATACACATGTAACACTTGTAGGTCTCATGAGTTGGTATCATGGCAAGGAATAATACATATACACGAATCAGGTATCCGACATACTATTACGTAACCGTATTCATTTACCCTGTGTGAGTCAAAGCCTTGACGAAGATAATTAGATAACCTTTAAAATGATCTGTGTACATGGACTGAAGCTGACTCAAATTTAATCTTCATTCAAACAAATAGGGGAGGTGGAGTATCCTATTGCATATTGTTAAAAGTGGCGTAATACTAAAGTCACTCATTGACTATAAGATCACTATGTGGAACACGGCGCTGTGGTACCATTTTACTAAAGTGGAGGCGAAATATGGCCTATATATTATGCTGCGTTATCACTCACTCAAACAAAAACATCTTTGTTTTAACATGTATACAAATAATCCATCCAGCATGATTAGTTACTGAACTACAACATGGTCAGAATGGCTCGCATGCATACATCATGTAAAAGACACATGATATTTAATTTAAGTGTGAAGAGTGACTGAGACACAACATGTACAAAAAGTAGATGTTTACCGGGGATGAATCACGTTTCATGCATGTACTGTAGAGTGTGCTTGGTACACTGTGTCAGGTACAGATACCTGCTGTAAGGTGTTGTTTTGACAAATTGACTGCCGCACAGGAAAGTCTGCATGACAGGATGTGTAGATTTATAAATTTCAGCCGACAAGGCCAGACCGATTTGAGATCTTGTTTCATACAGTCTCTTTGTCAAATTGGTTTGAAACTGGAAGCAGACTAGTGACTATATGAAACACTTTCTAGTATATTTTGGGTTTCCTCACACAACCCTTTTTGTAACTTGTTGTAATCAAAGACTTTTTGACATGCTACAAACGTCAAGATGTGAATTTGGAATGCTTATTGAAAAGCAAATTTTAATCACATTCAAGTAAATATCTCCACAGAGATTATAAAATAAGTTAAAAAAATTATAATGTTTCATGGTCTTGTTAAAAATGTTTGAGGTAGATATCTCAGGAAGAATGCGAATATGTGGCCTTGCCATGGGATCTGACTGAACCCAGTTGGCTTTCCATGGCATCATGTTTATAGTCGAGTACAAGCTAGAGAGTTATATGTGGTCTAATCTTAGTTAATTGTTTATAAAATCAGGACTGGGGCAGCGGGGTAGTCTAGTGGTTAAAGCGTTTGCACATCATGGCAGAGACAGAGGTTTAGTTCCCTATATGGATTCAATGTGTGAAGCCTATTTCAGGTGTCCTCAGCAGTCATACTGATGAAATGTTGCTTAAAGCTGTGTAAATTTGAACTCAACTCAAGCAATCAATCAGTTGATCAATCACTACCTACTGACATACATTGTATGAACATTCATAGCAGTCGAAGTAAACTTATCCTCAGTACTTTTCGTTACACTCCACCACTGAGTCTAACTAAACCTTATGGGAGGTCGCGTCAGGTAACCTTTGAGATTGACCAATCAGAACACAGCTTACCAAATCGCGAAAGTGCATATTCACACATACCTTTTGAACTTTTTATTTCGAAAAGGTTTGTACCCAAATGATTCCGAATGTAGCGTACGATCGCTTCCGGGTGATGCACATGGCGTATGTACAGCCATGACAACGGTGAGTAAACAGTACCTGAAAATAGTGTTTTTGACAATATTCAAGGATGATGTTTTGCGGAAATATTAGCTAATGGTAACCATGTCAACAGAAACCCCCCAAGCGTATATACTGCAGGTCAAATAACTGTTATATGCTGATTTTTGTTTGTGGAGAGATCTGTGTCGGTGACCTGAATATTTTGAAAGTCCTTCCGATCCCTAAATATTAGCCATTGTCTGATTGGTTAAATCTATTTAACTGTCTTGCATTTGATTGGACTGTGATTGGATGCTCAAAGGTTACCTGACACATTCATAGTTAATGTGAGCACAATCGTGAGTAGCTAATGTTATGATATATTGAACCTTTTTTTCAACAAAATGTAACAGGATATAAAAACATTCTGCATTCCCCACATGTGTGAAGCCCATTTCAGGCGTCCCATGCCGTGATGTTGGTGGAATATTACTAAAAGTGACATAAAACTAAATTCATTCACTCGCTCACTGAAATCAGGACTCATGAATGTCAGTCATGGAGATTTCGGGTTCTACCCTGATGTACCCATTTCACCCTGATGGTGTGGATTGATGCTTATAATATCAGTCACTGGATTGTCTGTTCCAGATTCAGTTGTCAGGGATTAGGAAAGGTAGGGACCATTGGCCATTTTGCAAATTAAATTAAAAATGGCCCATTTAGATTTTGAAGTTTACTGTTGATACAAGGGCATTGGCCCCTTCTAAGTTCAGAAAATGGCTAATAATGATGAAAATGGCTGATTGTCAAAGTTTTCTATCCCAGTCATAGAGCTGGATTGTTTAATGTGATGTCAGACAACTGGATTTTATGTGGATTTTTTAATATGAATTTCTGTCTTGACGAGGAAACTGTCACCTAGTAACTTAATACTGTTCAAATATCTGCTTTATCATAACAAGTTATAAAATGCGAGGATTTGAACGATATCTGATGCAGTGAAAACTCATTGACTAACACTGCAGTTTTTATGAACTATTGATCAGCCATTTTGAAAGTGTATTTTTAGGTAAAGAAGTACTTCTTCCATCGTGCAGTGTAGAATTTTTGGCAATATTTGACATTGTGACGAGGTGTATAGGCCTATCTGTCAAAGATTATAAAAAGTAATGTAAATCAGTCTGTTGACAGTATCTAAATAGACACATGCCTAGCGCTTCAAGCAGTACAGACACAGAATGTTTCTACTAATTTTTTTCTCTCTCTGTGGACTTTGTGTGGATTGTGTGATAAGTATATCGTGTGTTTTGATGAACTGAAGTTGAAAGATAATGTTTGTTTCCATTTCTTCAGGCCTTTTCACCATGCCGCCTGTTCGTGCTAGCAGCCCGAGTGCCTACAAAGGTGAGTGTTGTTCATACTTATCTCGATGTGTTTCAGGACTGATGGAGTGTCCCGGGTAAAACAGGCTTGTTATTTTAGCTGTCTAAAAATGACTGTGTGTCCTGGATAGAACAGGAGCTGTCTAACAAAGACAGGTTGTCCAGGATAGAACAGGGGCCATCTGACAAAGACAGGGTGTCCAGGATAGAACAGGGGCCATCTGACAAAGACTGGTTGTCCAGGATAGAACAGGGCCATCTAACAAAGACTGGTTGTCCAGGATAGAACAGGGGCCATCTGACAAAGACAGGGTGTCCAGGATAGAACAGGGGCTGTCTGATAAATACTTGGGTGTTCAGGATAGAACAGTGTCCATCTAACAAAGACTGGTTGTTCAAGAAAGAACAGTGGCTGTCAAACAAAGACTGGGTATTCAGGATAGAACAGGGGCCATCCAACAAAGACTGGGTGTTCAGGATAGAACAGGGGCCATCTAACAAAGACTGGGTGTCCAGGATAGAACAGGGGCCATCTAACAAAGACTGGGTGTCCAGGATAGAACAGGGGCTGTCGAACAAAGACTGGGTATTCAGGATAGAACGTGGGCTGTCTAACAAAGACTGGACGTTGGTGTAATTAATTTGTTTAAGAAAAGACCATTATTGTGTTGCTGCTTTCCAATATTTTTATGAGAGTTGCCACTTGCTGGTGTGCTAGTGGCATGTGTGAAATTGAAATTTCCCTACACATGCTTGTTGATTACCTGGCTGTTCTACAACCAAGTGTTCCCCCATGTGTTGGTTGTGGGTCATCATCCTCTGTGATTGTTGCTCAAGATATATGTCACTGGATTTCATGGTCCAGATTTAGTTATTGAAAGCCACAAAACATGTACTCTCTCGTTGCAACAGAAATACTCTGAGACCTATGAAGGTCCTGGGTAGAAGAGACCTTCAGCAACCTATACTTGCCATGAAAGGTCACTGTACTTGTCATCAGAGGCGACTAACAGGATCGGATGGTCAGGCTCATGTCATCGGTTCCCAATAGCATAGATTGATGCTCATGTTGTTGATCACTGGATTGTTTGGTCCAGACTCGATTAATGACAGACAGCCGTCATATAGCTGGAATATTGCTGAGTACGGCGTAAAACTAAAGTCACTCACTCAGAAATACTCTGACTTTGTTGCCTGTGGACATTTATTGCCGTAATCAGTACTGCAATCTTGTCCTTTGAACCTGTCATCAATCTAAAATCCTTAAAATAAATGTAGTTATAAGGTATTACCTGCAGTCAGATATTTAATCATCATTGTGCATTTTTAGTTGGTTATCCTTCTTCCTTAAGTTATTGTCGTGGAAACAATTTTCACATCTGTAGGTCGATGGACGGTATTGTGTCCTCTTCCTGGAATTATGAATGAATAGTCTTCTAATCATGGGTGAAGTTTCATTCTGACTTCTTCACACCATGTCCATTTCCCTGTGATCTGCTGTTTTTGTCTGCCTGTTTATGCCATTAGGAAACCATTAGGTTTCTCCAAAAAATATATCGTGAGTAATTTTGGCATTTCCCAGTTGATTGGTTTGAAAATGGGAAGATTGTTTTTCAGATGTAGCTAGCTCTACACAGTTTAGACAAGCATCCTGGTTAGTGTTAAAGAAAGATAGTTACTTCCCAAGTGGACTGTCAATTCAGGCTGCACAACTAGCTTGAGGGTTTTTGTCAGCATTGTCAGTGAAATTTGAAAATTGAAGATAATATTGTCAGAAATGTTTAAACATTAACTTTGAACCTCTGTGTTTGTGGGCCATATAAAGTATTCCTGCATCATATGTGCATGTTTCCTGTTACTATTATTCAGCTGAAGTATTGTAACACATTGAGCATGAAAGCAGTAACACAATATAATAATTTAAGTATTTGTAAAGAGATTAAGATTCTTCGGTTGTAATTGTAACAAACATTCTGTTCCATTTTCAGTGTTTACCAAGACCTGACTCTTTTATCTTTCTGTCCGTATTCTGCAAGGCTGGACGAAAGTGTTTCTTTGGGGAATTTTTCTCGATATAGGACAAGTCATATGACTTTGAGTTTATTTTCTTTTTGACAACAATTCATATTGAATACATAGTCACTGGTCCAGTAAGCAGGGTCTGCTTTGTATGACACGAGAAATGTGAAGCATATTTTTAATTAGTATGACTGACTCCTATGATTTGAAGTGACACTCCAATGCCCAAGATATTTTCTTCAAATTTTGTCTTTGCAGTGCTAATCATGTTTTAATTTTGATTTTGTCTTATTTTTCAGCTGGAGCAAAGTTTTCACTTTCTGGATATACAAGCAATCGAAAGCAGGAAGCCCAACCAGGTATGGCTGTTGTCAAGTGAATGTTTCTGTGATATATGTCTACTATCGATATTGTGGATTTTTGTTTAAAATGTTATAATAGCAAGGTTTTACATAGACTTTGAAAAAAGTTCGTCATTTTAACTCAGTGTAGAAGTTTTTGAATTAATTTGGAAAGATCATAACCGTATTAAATTAATCATTGCTAGTGTATTCCTGTAGTGCGTTAGTTTAATGAATATATTTATGGTAATTTGAAGCATAGTGCTTTGATAGAGCTGATCACCAGTGTCAGGTATTCTTTTCAGATGGAAATATTTGACAGACTAGTACAAATGTTGCTTTTAACGCCACAGAGTATGACCTTGATGATGAGTTTGTCCATACACTGTATAGAGCACCTTTCACAGCATTATTAGCATGGATCTGATATTAGTGGCTGGAAACAACAATGTGTATGTCTACTGTTGGCAAGTTCACGGACGTTTTCACTCAGTTTACCGTAAGCAATATTTAGTGAAACTTTTAACAGATATAATAAAATAAACTAAAAACATAGGTCAGGTGTATGCAAGTTATAACTAGACAGTTAAATTCCATGGTGAAATTGTGTATTAATATTCTGATTTGTTGACATGGTATTTCTGATGTTATCTGTTTATAGCAGTGGCTTTGTATCTATAGAACCAGAATGTTCTAGTAACAGTCAATATTTTTTGATTGTGAAGAGCAATCCATGCTGGTTGTATGAGACATCTGAGAAGATTGGGTGGTCATGCTCACTGATTTGGTTGAATCATATCCCAGTTGTATTAAATGATGCTTATGATGTTGATCACTGGATTGTCTGGTCCAGACTCAATTATTTACATACTTGGCCATATAGCAGGAATATTGCTGAGAGCATAGTTAAACAACCAACCAACTAACCAATTACATGTGATCTCCCCTTCTATGATATGTAATCATATATGAAGCTGAAAACTTCAAGTCAGCTTTGCTGTCGAACATCAAAAGGTTCAAGTAAAAGTGGATCTATTCAACGCCTCAGATGCCATTTTATAAACATTCCAATGGGAATGCTCCCCATCCTGTTATATCTGTTGGTGGTTGGTTCTCCATTGAGGCACCGGTGCTGGGATACAGGGCTTAGATTTTTGAAGCTCTCTCAGCACTAACATAGTCATATGCTTATTTATGGCACCAGGGCCCATTCTAAGTCCATGGGGTTAGTGCTCTCTTCATATAACTTCCAAAAAGATCCCTGTGTCATTCTAGCTTCTGTTTTTTCAGATGACGTTGACGGTGGACGGGAAGTGTTACACGTTTGTTACTCTGGAACCAGACACAGAGGAGATAGATCACATGATCACACATGTCGGGAAGTCTCTCAAGCAGATCTTCCCTTCATTCCCGTTAGAGTAAGTACACACAGGACTGGCCATGTTCTCATATCAACTGACTGGCTTGTTATGAGAATGTGGATGGGCATCAGGAGTATTGATCGTTTCCTTGAAACAATTCTCAGCTGTGTTATAACTTTCAATATTCATTCATATTAGTTCACATGGCAGAGGCTGGTGGGGTAGTGATTAAATGTTTGCTTGTCATGCTGAGGACCTTGGTTTGATGCCCCACATGGGTACAATATATGAAGCCCTTCTCTGGTGTCCCCTGCGGTGATATTGCTGGGATATTACTAAAATTGGCATAAAAGTAACCAACTCACTCACCCATATGTTGGGGATTTTTTGAATCAGGAATTTTCATGAAGGCTGTGAGATGAATTTGGTTAAGACTTCTTTCAGGTGTGACTTGCAATCATGAAACATCGGGTAATAGACGTATATTAAAAACAAGCAAAGACAATTGAATAACAACCTCCTAATTGTAAACTTATTACTTTGAGAGGTTAGGGAGAATGATTATTGTATAAGAACAAAACAGTTTGTGAGGAAATTAAATCTACAGAAACATAAAATGTGATTTGGAAACTCTCTAGAATATCAGCATTGTATTTGTGTTATCTTGCAGACGGTTAATAGTCAAACTAGAAGTTACACCGCCAGAAAGGTTGAAAACAATGTATGACATGATTAAGGAAATTGAAGGCAAAGAAGTTGGACCATGTGGAGGCTATGCATCGATGTACGCCTGCATGTGTGACTACCATTCCTTACCCTACAGGGAAGAAGTGGCGTGGGTAAGTGTTCTATATCAGTCCACTGTCCGTGTACACCTGCATGTGTGACTACCATTCCTTACCCTACAGGGAAGAAATGGCGTGGGTAAGTGTTATATATCAGTCCACTGTCCGTGTACACCTGCATGTGTGACTACCATTCCTTACCCTACAGGGAAGAAGTGGCGTGGGTAAGTGTTCTATATCAGTCCACTGTCCGTGTACACCTGCATGTGTGACTACCATTCCTTACCCTACAGGGAAGAAGTGGCGTGGGTAAGTGTTATATATCAGTCCACTGTCCGTGTACACCTGCATGTGTGACTACCATTCCTTACCCTACAGGGAAGAAGTGGTGTGGGTAAGTGTTATATATCAGTCCACTGTCCACGTACGCCTGCATGTGTGACTACCATTCCTTACCCTACAGGGAAGAAGTGGCGTGGGTAAGTGTTCTATATCAGTCCACTGTCCGTGTACACCTGCATGTGTGACTACCATTCCTTACCCTACAGGGAAGAAGTGGCGTGGGTAAGTGTTATATATCAGTCCACTGTCCACGTACGCCTGGATGTGTGACTACCATTCCTTACCCTACAGGGAAGAAGTGGCGTGGGTAAGTGTTATATATCAGTCCACTGTCCGTGTACGCCTGCATGTGTGACTACCATTCCTTACCCTACAGGGAAGAAGTGGCGTGGGTAAGTGTTATATATCAGTCCACTGTCCGTGTACGCCTGCATGTGTGACTACCATTCCTTACCCTACAGGGAAGAAGTGGCGTTGGTAAGTGTTATATATCAGTCCACTGTCCGTGTACGCCTGCATGTGTGACTACCATTCCTTACCCTACAGGGAAGAAGTGGCGTGGGTAAGTGTTCTATATCAGTCCACTGTCCGTGTACGCCTGCATGTGTGACAACCATTCCTTACCCTACAGGGAAGAAGTGGCGTGGGTAAGTGTTATATATCAGTCCACTGTCCGTGTACGCCTGCATGTGTGACTACCATTCCTTACCCTACAGGGAAGAAGTGGCGTGGGTAAGTGTTATATATCAGTCCACTGTCCGTGTACGCCTGCATGTGTGACTACCATTCCTTACCCTACAGGGAAGAAGTGGCGTGGGTAAGTGTTATATATCAGTCCACTGTCCGTGTACGCCTGCATGTGTGACTACCATTCCTTACCCTACAGGGAAGAAGTGGCGTGGGTAAGTGTTATATATCAGTCCACTGTCCGTGTACGCCTGCATGTGTGACTACCATTCCTTACCCTACAGGGAAGAAGTGGCGTGGGTAAGTGTTATATATCAGTCCACTGTCCACGTACGCCTGGATGTGTGACTACCATTCCTTACCCTACAGGGAAGAAGTGGCGTGGGTAAGTGTTATATATCAGTCCACTGTCCACGTACGCCTGCATGTGTGACTACCATTCCTTACCCTACAGGGAAGAAGTGGCGTGGGTAAGTGTTATATATCAGTCCACTGTCCACGTACGCCTGCATGTGTGACTACCATTCCTTACCCTACAGGGAAGAAGTGGCGTGGGTAAGTGTTATATATCAGTCCACTGTCCATGTACACCTGCATGTGTGACTACCATTCCTTACCCTACAGGGAAGAAGTGGCGTGGGTAAGTATTATATATGAGTCCACTGTCCACGTACGCCCACATGTTCAACTACTATAACACTTCCTTACTACCATTCCTGGGTAAATGGTGTATTCTTTAATGGACACTAAAAGTACAAGCCCACAGACATTTATTCTCTCAAATGTTTTGTCTTATTTAGAATATAAACATTATAAATGAATTGTTTATGTGTGTTTCAGGATGTAGATACCATATACTTATCTCAGGACTCAAGGGAGCTGTGCTTGCGAGACTTTGACCATTTAAATGGGAAGTAAGTCTGTTTGACTTTTTCACTTTTTAAAGAATGGCCGCCTAGAAATAGTGAATTGAGGAGATGATTCAAGCGTATGTTGTTCTACAGGTCATTACTCATTAGTAATCACTGGCCTTAGTAAGGCTGCCGTTATACAGGTTAAACATTGCAAAGTTATACAATAAACAAACAAATCCTCTTTCTGTAGCATGAGCCCTAGAGCCTGCTGAGTTGTCTCCCCTGATCTCCTGATAATGGAAGACATTAATGTCTCTTGACCTCCCCCGTCATTTGTAATTCTTGGATATGGCAGAAATAATGTACATATGGCCATACAAGAAAACTTAGCTACTTAGGGGAACACAAGTATGTACTTCATACACTAATCAGATACATTTATTAGAACTGATGTGTATATGTCTGTGTTTCAGGGACCTGGTGCCAATCATTTCAGCTCTTGAGCATAATTGCTGGTTTACTAAATTAAATGCAAACAATGTCAAGCTGGTGAGTAGAACATTTCACCAGTAACATCTGAATGATTTTCTGTATAGAATCTACATCTCCATATAAACCAGTTATTATCCTTATGGTTGTATCAGGATATGATTTCATGTTTACCCCTTGCGCCAGGTGCAACCAAGTGAATCAGTCAGATTACACCATCAAAATATTGTTACCTACACTCAATGCAACTTGACAATTTACAGGTTCCCTGAAATTTTACATGCCACTCTCATTTGTGACCCTGAGATGGGTCATCAGTTCAGTAAGCAAATCAAATGCTACTAGTTTTTTCATGTATCTTATTTTAGCCGTTGGTTTTAAATGCACTAATCATTTTGTCGACCTGTTTTACTTTGGTCTTTTTGTTAGTTTTGTCAGTCAGTGTAAAATGGTTACATTGCTGCTGCAGACATCTGAAGCTGCCAATGAGATTTTACAAGTGATGAAGCGTAATTCTGTGATAGAGGAACTGGGACTCTGCAATACAGGAATCAAAATGTAAGTTTCTCATCCTTCTCTTGGGAACAAGGAGCAGTGGGGTAGCCGAGTGATTAAAGCAATTGCTCGTCACACAGAAAAGCCAGGGTTCGATTCCTCACATGGTCACAATATGTGAAGCCCGTTTCTGGTGTCCCCCACCATGGTATTGTTGGAATATGGCTAAAAGCAGCGTAAAACGCCAGACACTCACTTCAACCCTAGGATAGCGGACTGGTTATCATGAAACAATAGGCATGGGTTAAAACCCCAAGATAGGTACAGTGTGTAAAACCCCAAGATACATACAGTGTGTAAAACCCCAAGATATGTACAGTGTGTGAAATTCCAAGATACGTACAGTGTGTAAAACCCCAAGATATGTACAGTGTGTGAAATTCCAAGATACGTACAGTGTGTAAAACCCCAAGATATGTACAGTGTGTGAAATCCCAAGATACGTACAGTGTGTAAAATCCCAAGATACGTACAGTGTGTGAAACTCTTGAGGCCCTGCTGTGACATTTGGTTTGTGTGGGATTTACAGAACGTGGATTTCCTTGTAGAAGGGGGCAGTCTGCTTGCGGGTTTGGGCAACTGCTATGTCCATGAACTTCCTCACTTCTGGCTTACAGTCTTCAGGGGCAGCAACCCTGTGGTTAGAGCAGTACCTTCTTATGCTGGTGGCAGTGGTTTGAATGTTTATGTGGAAACTATTTCTTGTATCCCTATGTTGGTGAAGTATTTCTGAAGTGTAGAACACACTTTCACCCAATGGGTGTTAACATGTTGTCATGTTCATAGTAACACCCACTGACAGTTCACCATATCTCACCCTACCTTTACAAGTGGTCTACAAATTGTTCCCTTACCGCTCCATTCAGACAATTGTCGTTTAGCTTCGTTTATGCAAGGGATACCCTAGAGAGTCAAATTGTTTACTTGCATAACTTGTGTCTGATTTCAGAGATTTTATACAGAAACTGTCAACTGCCTTATTGTCTAACAGTGGTACCCAGCTGTGTCGAGTCGACCTGTCAAATAACTTCCTAGAAGATAGAGGTATAGTCTGTTGTCAGTCTGGCTTGTGTCTAAGAGTGATATTATTGCAACTTTGTTAGAATTAGCAATAAACCCTATATACTCAAAGACATGACATCCTTTCACAAAGCACCAAGGTCATTGTAAGTTACTAAGGTAACCTTAGTCCAATGTTAAAGGAAGTGAGTTAATGTTAACTAAAGGTTGCTTCATGAAAAGAGCCCCTCATAAGAGAATATATGCTGTCTTTAAACCTTGGTTTATTTTGATTTAATTATAAAGTATATGTGTAAGAAAGATATGGAAAATGTCATGTGTATCTTTTGTTTCAAATGGAAAATCTGTGTACCTTCTCTTGTGTCTGTCATACAAAATTTGATGAGGAAAGTTATGGGGATATTCCAATTGCCAGAAGGTATGCTGATACCCGTGGGTGCAACAGTTAGCTGATGAAAGACCCCTGTTTCAGGTGTGCATCACTTAATGGGTTCGTTAAGTAACCAGGCCAAGGGTCTGGTATACCTGGACGTGTCCAAGACAGGGATGACAACGAAAGGCCTTAACAGGATAGCTGATACGATGGGGGGAAGTGCCTGTATCCCAAACACCCTCCGGACCCTCAAGCTGGCTGAGAATGGACAGAAAGGAGAAGATCTAACAGTAAGAAGAGAGCACATTGTTACATCGAGGAATTTTTATTTTCATCTTGCCTTAAAGTTGATTTATAACATAAGGGGTTGTCCATTACCTGTGAGTTTTAGCTTACCTGACTGTTTCCATGGTGATGGTGATGGGTTAATTTGTTTAAAAGCTTCTAAATCAGATTTTCATCTACCCTGTACTTATTTAATCTGCCCTTCATTACAGGAACATTGTCAGCAAGAGATAAATGTATTATCAATCCTTTAACTGTTTGCAGTGATAGCAGTTGCTTGTTAAGCTTCACAGATTATTGACAGTCTAAGTAAACTTAGCCCCAGTATTCTTTGAAAACCTAGTAGGAGGTTGCATCAGGTAACCTTTGAGCGACTTATGACTATCCAGTCAAATGCGAGACGGTTAAATGGATTTAACCAATCAGACAACGGCTACTGTTTAGGGTTTTTTTTGACTTACAAAAAGCACTGGTCACTGACATTCATCTCTCAACAATAAATATCCGCAAAAAACACTGATCTTTGACCTGTAGTATATATGCTTTTTGGTTTCTGTTGACATGGTTACCATTAGCTAATATTTCTGCAAGCTGACTTCCTTGAATATTGTCAAAAATGCTATTTTCAGCAACTGTTTATTCACTGTTGTGGCATGCTCCATGTGCGTCACCTGGAAGTAATCGTAGAGAAAATAGCATTCTGAATCATTCAGGTACAAACCTTTCCATGGGTAGAAGTTCAGAGGGTGTGTGCGAATGTCCACTTTCGTGATTAGGTAAGCTGTGCTCTGATTGGTCAATCTGAAACGTTACCTAACGCGACCTCCCACTAGGTTTTTTTAGATACAGTGTGGGAGTGTAACGAATAACACTGGGGCTAAGTTTACTTAGACTGGCATTACTGACCACCTTAGTTCTCCAAAACAATGTCATCAGGAGCCCTTACCTGTGAGGATCTGTGTTACAAGAGGTCTTCAGTAAACCATGCTTGCCATAAGGTATTGGGATCGGGTGGTCAAAAACACTGATTTGGTTCACACACATCGTCATATCCCAACTGTGTAGAAAAAAGCTCATGCTGTTGATCACTAGATTGTCTGATCCAGACAAGTTTACTTACAGACTGCTGCCATGTTGCTGGAATATTTTTGAGTGTGGTGTAAACCAACCAACCAGCCAGCCAACCAACCAACCAACCAGCCAACAACCAAGCAATCTCCAAGAAACATGATTATTATTATTTTGTGTTTTTCAGCAAGTGTTCAACTTCCTGGCCCATCCGAACGGCCTCACTCACCTTGATCTATCCTACACTGACTGTACCCTTGATATGGTAGGTGCTGGGGTGAGTGAGTGTGTTGGATTTTATGCTGTTTTGAACATTACAACTGTTAAGTCACAGCGAGTCTGCCTGATACAGGAGGAAGGACATTAGCCCAGTGTTACGCAAATATTTACTGCTTTTGAGGGACCAACAGGCATGGTTTTGGTTCTGACATTATTAGTGTAAATTTTGGATTTGAACCCATGAGTGGATCTGGAAATGCCTAAGGGATGCAGCACAGTGAAGTAACTTATACAACTGGACCATGCGTGTCCGGTATGTCGTGGAACTTTGAATATTTCACGGCTGTGTCAAAATATGTCTATCCCAGGCAGGTATTAGATAAAGACCTTAATTGAAGTGTTCCAACAAAACATGTTGTGTCTTTTAGCATCATTTAGAAGTTGTTACAGTGGCCAAGATCTTTCATGGATAAATCTCCTTTAATCTTTTACTCTCAATGGTTCGGGGTCATTCCAGTGAACTGATGAAGGGATCTGGAATAACCCTGAAACATGGTGTGTGAAGGATTAAAGAAGATTTATCCATAAAAGATCTTGGTATGTCCAGAGGGTTGAATATCAGAATTTTACTAGAGTTACCTCCCATGTGCCCATACCTTTCAGTCAACTATGGTGTGAACATGAATCATGCATGTGGTTCATCCTCTTTGGTTGTTGGTGTGCCTGTAGGACATGATTTGTTAGAAACACTTTAATTGAGATTTTTATCTGAAACCTGATCGGAATTGACATTTTTTGACATGGTGGTGAGATAATCAGCTGGGTGCTTATCTTGAGTTATTGTGGAAAAGTTGATGTTTTGTAATGACTATCAACAGAATAGCATGGCATGAGATGTGAACATCAAGTGATTTTAGATTCAGAAAGTCATAATAGAATGATCGTTTTTTTAGTAATTGAACTCATTCAAGTCAGAACATCTCAAAACTGAGGTTGTATTAATTTGATACAAATTGTATTACTGGTCAAATTGTATTAAAAATACATACATCCATGTTGTGAGAACAGAACATACTTTTCAGGGCAAGTTAAGACCTATTTAACAATCACCTACTCCCAACTTTTGATGAGGATTGATGGTGTTAGTATGAATCTAGGCCAGCCTTGGTCAGTGTTTGAACCATTGGAGGGTTTTCCTCCTCTCAAAGGTGTTTAACAATCAACAAACTTAAAGTACATTTATCTGTAGAACACAAAACAACAAATGTCACAATGTCTTTTAGTGGCACTTAGAAGTTGTTATAGTTGACCAAGATCTTTAAATTTTCTTTTGATCTTTTACACACAGTATTTCAGGGTCATTTCAGATCCCTTCATCAGGTGAATATACTTTAAATATACTTTAAAGTTTGAAAATGCATACATCCATGTTCTTTGAAGAGAATGTACCTTTCAGGTGAACTGATGAAGGGATCTGATACGACTCTGAAATGTGTATAAAAGATTAAAAGAGGAATTATCCATAAAAGATCTTGGTCAACAAATGTCACATGTAAATGTTGATGCTGTTTACATTCCAGTTGTTTGGAGCACTGCAGCGAGGATGCTGTACGAGTTTAATTCACCTGAATGTTTCTCACGTGACCTTCACCCACAAGAAAATGAAGGACGTTCAGGTCCCAACCAGCCTCAAACAGTTCTTCGCTACAGCGTGTATGCTGGAGCACGTCAACCTGTCCAGTACAAAACTTCCCCCAGAAGCAGTCAAGTAGGTTGATATAGTCAAGATTCCGCGAATTGCGTTTTGTGATATTGTGACCAAGGTCATGTCAGAAGTAGTAGTCAATCAATAATCATGAGGTCATGAGAGAGTGAGTACAAGATGTGAGATAGGATAAATATTATTTATGTACAATTAATAGTTAAAATTTTAAAGTTTTTGACGAAAGGAAACGAATAAAGGAACACCTGATAGTACAAGTATTGCTTTATTCTTTCCCAGGATTTCACCCACATTGCCATACAAAGTTTGTGAAGAAACCTGGAAAGGTATAAAGGAACACTTGCACTTTCAGGTGTTCTCATATTTGTTTCCATGAGCTTATAGTCAAATATTTTTGGGAAATCCCTCATGGTGGGAGACATATTGTCAATGGGCTAACCAAAAATATGACAAACATTACAGGACAGTATTCGTTTTCCATACATTTGTGCAGTATAAACCTCTGACCCAACTGGCTGTGGGGTAACCTATTTAACCTAGTGGTTAAAGTGTTTGCTCAACACACTGAAGACTTGGGTTTGATTCCCTATATGGGTAGAGTGTGTGAAGCCCTTTTCTGGTGTCCCCCTCTGTGGTATTGCTTTAATATTAATAAAAGCGGCATAAAAATAAACTGACTTTGTTATGACCTTTGCTGTAGTAAATGACCTAGATTCCCATCATCTATGCAAGTTATTTATGTAAAAATTATCCTGAAAAAGTTGTTAAGTAATGGGAACTTCAAACCCTGTGGAACATCTGGAGTTTCTGCTTGGAGGGGCCCATGAAGGTCCCGGGGTAGAATAGTCCTTCAGCAACCCATGCTTGCCATAAAAGGTGGCTATGCTTGTCGTTAGAGGTGACTAGCGGGATCAGATGGTCAGGCTCGCTGACTTGGTTGACACATGTCATCGGTTCCCAGTTGTGCAGATTGATGCTCGTGCTGTTGATCACTGGATTGTCTGTTCCAGGCTCAATTATTTACTGACTGCTGCCATATGGCTGGAATGTTGATGAGTGAGGCATAAAACAAAACTCACTCACTCACTCTTGTGGGACTAAAGCATTACTGTAAACACAGGGTGGCAATGAAAACAACATGACACTTCTTCACTTCACATTATTTTCGAGTATTAGCATAAATTATAAATTGTAATGCTCTCTTGGGTTTGGGTAGCCAGGTGGTTAAAGTATTGGCTTGTCACACTGAAGGCCTGGCTTTGATTCCCCACATGGGTACAATGTATGAAGCCCATTTCTGGTGTCTGCTGCCATGATATTGCTGTAATATTGGTAAAAACTGCGTAAAACCTCACTCACTCATTCACTCTAATTGAGAGTGTTGCATTTGTTTTTTAGAGAGTTGCTGCTTGGAATATCCAGTAACAGACACATTCACAACCTTCACCTTGACCTCAGCAGCAACGACCTTCAAGGGCAGGGAACACATAACATTGCGGGTTGCATCAGCGAGATTAAAAATCTCGCCAGTCTTGACATCAGCAACAATGGTGAGCTGGGAACATGCAGGCAGGAGGATTAAATGTTGCTTTTGTCATATAAACATCAACATTTTCAGAATGTTGGCAGTGATTTTAGAAATGGAACAAGTTGACTAAGACATGAGAGTATTGTATTGATTGCTGGATGTTAACTTCAGTTTGTTCCTGGTCTGGAGGAACTCAAGTAGCAAGTGTAAGCCCTGGGCACTGAGTCTCCAGAATGCACAGCCTTTCCAATTAGTGCCAGGTTCCTATAAGCTTGCTGAAGATTAAGCCTGTGCAGGTTTAGCACTGTTGTATCATCAACATATGTGTTGTGAAATAAGAGATAACATTTGTATGTTGGTTTTCCCTTTGTGATATTTGTGTGAAATATATGTTTGTGATGTGATTGCAGGGTTTGATTCCGACCTCAAGTTGCTGTTACCAGATATAGCCAAATGTCAGTCACTGAGACACCTGGCAATAGGACGAAACTTTCAGGGTGTAAAACCAAAGTAAGTTGCAGTGGATTTGATGAATGTTGTCATTGTATTATTTGAGTGACCGACATACTATCATGGACCGCCACTGTGGTCTGGTGGATCGTCGCTAGTAGATCGCTTCTATGAACTGATGGATCAGCTCCACAGTTTAGTGGACCAGCTCTGTCATCTAATGGATGGAATGTCTGCTCAGCAACCTTTTCCTGAGTGCAGACGTGAAAATTGAAAATAAAAAAATTCTACAATCACCTTTGTGTGTATACCTGTGGTACCCTAGTGTTATCGGATGATCCTGACTGTGTGACTTTATTCAACAGTTACAATGTGTGACATGTCTAAAAGTGTCATCACTTTTGTACATCATTGCCATCTTAGTAACTACAGTAGCCATTGTGACTGTAGGCTAAGTGCAGCATTAGCTGTGCCAGTCGTCTTATTTAAAATCCATCCTGCATGTCTTTGGTTAGGTATGACATTGTTTAAATCCTTGCTGTTTTATGAAATGTCTCACATCTTGTTCATCCACAGGAACATGTTGTCAGTCCTTGACCCAGTGGTGCAGCTTATTCAAGAGGAGGAAAGTGTGAGTAGAGCAGATGCCAACAATAATTCACTGCTTCTTTTGTGGACTATTTTGACTTATTTTTAAAAATCAGATTGTTATTGCATTCTCTTCAGTCTTACCTCAAGTTTTCAGTAAAAGACCAACAAACGATGTTGCCTTCTGCTTCTAGTCAGCTTCTGATTGGTTGGTTTTTGTCTTATTTAACATGGCTCTGTGCAAAATACTCATCTTGTTGGAAAGCACAAGTAAAATCTGTAAATCATCATCATCATCATCATCATCATCATCATCATCATCTTTACAGTCTCTGGAGAGTCTGTCCCTTGCTGACTCGCGTCTGAAGGCGGACACGGCTTACGTCATCAACGCCCTTGGCAGCAACACCTCCCTTACCACCATCGACCTCAGGTATACACACATCCTGTTCCTGGAGATGTGGATTAAATGAAGTTTGTGTTAAACGAATACTTAATGTTTGGTTTGACATGTTTTTAGTGTATGTGTGCTGTACCTACTTTGTTTTTCAAAAGCAAATGTGTTCTAGTTGAGATCTGTGAAAGTGCTTGTGCTAATAAATTCACAATTACAGCTTGTATATCATGTAAGAGAGAGTGTATTATAATTTTGTATGGATTACAAATGACTCTAGTAAGGGGTACAGGATTTTATGAACTAAATTCTTTCTACCAGGAGACCGGAGGTGGTTGTGTACAAGAAGTTTATGGCACAAGTTGGAATTTACTTTGTGAAGGTTTATGGTGTTAAGTTGATGTAATTCTGTTTCAGTGGAAATCTAATGGGCGACATCGGGGCGAGGATGCTGGCAAAGGCACTGCAGATCAACACCAAACTCCGCACCATCCTCTGGGACAAGAATGGTACCACAGCTCAGGGATTTGAAGACATTGCTGAAGCTTTGGAGAAGTAAGTTGTCTGAGATACAAAAACACAACTCATCAATATTGTCTGGGGCAAAGGGTGGGTGGACAGTGGGGTAGCCTAGTCACCCTGAAGATCTGGGTTAGATTCCCAGCATGGATACAGTATGTGAAGCCCATTTCTGGTGTTCCCTCTTGTGATATTCCTGGAATATTGCGGCGTAAGCGGCGTAAAACCCTACTCACTCACTCTGGGGCAGTGGAAGTGGTCAACAGAGAGTGTTTTGAGTTTGAATGGTTTCATGGGTAACTGACAAGTACCGTGATAGATCAAGGCTACAACATAAATCCCTTGTGTTGATAATGACACATATTTTAAAACAGGTAACCTGACTGGTTCTTATTAGTTAAGACCTAAGGTTGCCATAGTTTTGGAATGTTCGAGTGAAACAGACTTAAATAGTTATTTTTCCTCGTCCTGACTCAGGCTTACTATGCTTTTCTCCTTCCTCTATGCGAAGATAGTGGAACACTTCAAATCCCGTGAAGTTCCCTACTAACAGAAGTGGACGTACAATACACTTACCCACAGGGAACCTCCCTTTCCTGCCACATGCTGGTCACAGGACTGACAATGCTTATCACTGTCTCTTTCATCGCGCGACAAGGACGGTTAGAGGCACTACTGTGAAACGTTTTTGGTCATATTTCGACGGTGTCCCTAATCTCTGAATGACTCAGAAACACAAGACTGCTCTTGTTGGTCAGTTTCCAAGTGTGCGGGAACACAACAAGCAAACATGGCAGACAGGAAAGAATTTCTAAAACCATTTTCGAGTTTTCCGAACACATCAACATATCAACTGACAAAACAATATCTCGCAATATTTGCACAATGAGAGCCGTCTTGTGTTTCTGAGTCATTCAGAGATTACGGACACTGTCGATGTTTAATGAAGAGAGGCTAGACGTTCGATCAAAGCATTAGGGTAGTGCACATGCGAGGGTCAGGTTCAAGTATGACAAGCAGGTAGACAAATTTAATAGTATGAACAGGGAGGTAAAAGACTGACCTACAAGTTCAACACATTTTGGGGGTGAAAAATGCACTGAACTGCACTTTGCAATAGTTGGGTTGTGCAGTTTTGGATCGCGAATGTCACACCTTGTGTGTTTTATGTAAGGAGTGTAGTAGTAGAATTTCCTAAAAAAAAATCCATTTCTTCACCAATTGGTTCAAATTTTAAATATATGTAAATTATAGCATCTAAAAACATTATACGATTGCAAAATCTAGATTTATGTTTTTGAAAATTATTGTCCAAACAGAGATTTCAAGTGTTCCACTATCCTCGCATAGATAGAGGAAATAAGCATAAGTCAGGGTAAGTATGAAATATCAATTTTATTCAGAAAATTACATAATTGTCCTGTGTATTTGATACTTGGTACCCAGGACAGAATTTGATCTGTTTTGTCCAGTGTTCATTGACTTGACATTAACCTCTCTAAAAGTTTAAAACCTGACTTGTATCTTCACTTCCAGAAACTTCTCACTACACAAGATGCCGTTCCCTGTGAATGATGCCTCTGTCACCATGAAGACGCAGCCTGAGAAGACAGAGACAGCCTTACAGAAAGTGAGTCTGTACCCTTCACTCTTGTAAATAGGATCCCAGCTATGTTGCTGCTTGGTAAAATGACATAAGAAATGGTCTTGGTGGAGAGGTTGCCGAAGATGATGATCTAATAATTACCTCACTGTGGACTTAAAAAGATAGACTTGTACCAATGTGGATCATGTGTCATGTATGATCCTAGATTTCAGATGCTTAATCAATGTGATCACAGTGATGTGATCTTGTAATGTCCTAAATCAGGACTGGAACATGTGATTAATCCTAATGTGATTGTTGCCAGATTGAGTCTCTGCTTCAAAGGAACCACAGCCCGAGGAAGTGCGCGTCGGACCAGCTGTATCGCCTTCAACAGGGCTTCCTCATCAGCTCCACACAGCAGGTAGGACTGGTGCCTTGTCTCTCCTCGCTTGTTCTCTGATACTATCCTTCATACTTGCCATGTATGGAGGGCAAGAAACATATTGTCCCTGTATTATATCCCTTTCAATAGATGAGTGACTGGGTTTACTTTTTATGTATAGAAGAAAACATGCCTCCGAAGTTTTGGTAGACAATGTAAAACCGAAGGGGGAAGGAAATCTCATGGGGGTCCGCAATGGTTTTACATTTTCTACCAAAACCTCGGAGGCGTGTTTTCTCTAACATATATATCGTCATTGATGGGTAATTACAAAGTAGATGATAATTTAATGAAGCTACATAACAATAACTGAAACGTGCATAAAATCAATTTAATGACAGTAACTTTAAGTAGATAATTTAACCCCTCAACCATTGTCGGCTAGGTGGCAGTGTGGTAGAGCGTCTGCCTATGGATGGGAGGATTGTGGTTCCAATCCCGCTTCAGAAAACCTTTGTATTATGAGTTTAATCTTGAATCATATTTTTCAATTGACTTCAAACACTCATGTATCATTTGAATGTTGATGTTCACATAAAGTTAGGAAAAGAAAACCCAGGGAAGACGAAAAATAGAACCGCTCCCTCCAAAACAAAAACCTGAAATGCGGTTATTTTGGGAAAAACAAGAGATGACCTAATATATAATGATAAGCACACTTTAGGTTTATATGCTGCGTTTAGCAATATTCCAGGGATAACCAATAATGGGCTTCATACATAGTACCCATGTAGGGGAATTGAACCGGGGCCTGTGGCATTTGGAGCAGAATCTTGAACCATTAGGCTACCCCACCACCCCCTCCATCAATAGAGAAGTCATATGATACTTGATACATTTTTCAATGGAGATAAATGTTAGCAGCTTCAAATATGTTTTGTTCAAATATATTTTGAAACCATTTCACTTTTTTGCCTTATGTGATTTATATATAGGGAAGAAAGAGTATTCGTTTTCCACTCATGCTTTCCTATTTCATTAAAGAGTTAATTGGCTGTGAGTGAAAGATTGTGTATTAATTACTTGTTTTTGACAGCTGACAAAGATGTTTAGAATATGTTAAACAATCATTACAAAGAGTTGTCAGTATGCTCTGTTGCTGCTGCAGATGGTGGACAGACTGGTAGTCCAGGTACAGGACACTGTGAATGCCCTGAGCTACAGTCCGAGTGAACACTTCAAGGAAGACATCGAACTGGCGGGACGAGTTATCAAGGATGCAGACAACTCAAAACAGGTACACTGCAGCTGTTGACAGTAACACAAAATAGAGTTACCTGGAATGACACTCCGAAGTTGTTTCTGAACAAATACTGTATTTTGGAGATCCACTTCCTGTCGATCCTTGGAAATATGGGTCAGAACTTGTGATCAGAGACCCATGCTTGGTAAGAGGCGATGGAAAGCATTGGGTGGTAAGAGGCGATGGATAGCATTGGGTGGGAGGAGGTGATGGATAGCACTGGGTGGTGAGATTTGCTGACATGGTAGTTGCATGTCATCATAACACAGTTGCAGAGTTTGATGGTCATGATCACTAGATCATCTGGTCTAGATGTGATTGTTTAGATACCTCTATCATACAGCAGGAATGTTATTTAGCAGGTGCTAAGGCTACAAATTTTCTGACTTAGTAACCACTTTTAATGAAAGACGAAAAAGATAGATGTTTTTAACAGACAATTAAGAATGATTTCATGACCCTGTTCGTGGCCATTTTTTCTTACATTGATAGTACTGACAGTAACAGTAAGAATCAGACGGATGGTCTGCAATATTTTCTGCAATAGTAAATAGTAATGCAAGTCAAATAACTTTGGCTATTCTTTTTCTGTTTAGCTGTTGCCAAGGTTACAGAACATAGCAATCAAGTCCCAGGATCCAGATAACCCGGTGGAGTTGAAGCTGCAGGAAATCGCCAACAACTTGAGGCGTGAGATGGAGAGCCAGATGAAGGTAGAGTTGTCCTCTGCCAGACCATGTGCTGATATCATTGTCCTTAACATGTTGATTGAAGGATTTTAAAACATTCCTCACTCGCTCCGGGAAAATGGATATCCAAATTAATATTATGTCGGCATTCAAAATACCTGCCTGCCCGACCACCCGGGACGGGTTATTTTCAGCACGGACTGCCAGATTCTCATTTTCAGCTACCTCACGGTTGAGTTAAAATTTAAATCATTTTACAAGGTTTAGTTCAATTATGATAATAATTGGATTAGTATTTTTTGCAGACTGGTATGTTTTGGTCGTGGCTTGCACATTTACATCTAAATAGCCCTGTGGTGCTACTGATTCATACCTTGATTATGTTTGCCATGACCTTCATGAAATGACTTGGATTTATTGTTTCAGAAAACAATGGTTGCCATGCTGGAATGTACCACAACACACTGTTCAGCTGTCATGGAAGATCAGGTAAGAAGAAAGATATATGAAAGCACTAAAACTTCACAAAGAGTTTCATGTGAAATGAGACTCAAATTCTTTTAAGCAGTCTTGTGTGTTTACCAGTGTAGTTATGTAAACGTAATCATGGAATAATACACAATACACTCACCCATGGGGAGCCTTCCTTTCCCACCAATCCGGTCACATGACCAGCCGTGCTTGCCACTCTCTCCTTCATTGCCCAACGAAGATAGTTGGAGGCACACTTGGATCCAATACAGCGATCATTTTTTGCTTTTGTTTTGGTTCTGTAATTTTAAGATTGTAATTACCATCATCTCTATGTAAAATTTATCAATTTTCTTGTGTTTTGGAAAAGTTTTTCATCAACTTAGACTCCCCAATTTTTCTGGTACCCAAGGAAAACTGAACAATACTCAAAAAATACATGAAGGAATTCAACAAGGATTATCTACTAAAGCTTGAATGATCCATCTACCACAACTGTGGCATTTCATATGTCCAGCAGATTATCTAGCTAGCATTCATCTACAAGATGCCTAGCAGCTCATTCCAATATATCTTGACTCCTGGAAATACTTGAACTTCATATTCAACGGTCAGCACCATAAATGGAAGGTTCTACTGTTTGGATTATCTTTATCCCCGTTTCCATTTACTTGTGCCACCAAACCAATCATCACCTATCTACATCAGCGGGGACTTTGCAGCACCTTATACCTGGTGCTTGTGAATCTGCTGAAATCATAATTAGAGCTGCAGCAAGATCTTCAATTCCTCGGAATTCGATTCATCACTCAAATGAACCACATCGTCATCCCACAGGATCGGTGGGTCAAAATTCAAGCCATGATAGAAAAAGCTCTACTAACTCAGTTACCATGACAACAAGGTGGCAAAGTCTACTCAGTCCTCTGCTCACATCAGCATGGGTCTTGACCAGATGAGGACATCTACAACTATGCCCATTACAACAGTTCCTGATTCAGTACCTCAACACTTTTGATCAGATTGCTGTACCAGAAAATTTGAGACCATATCTACTATGGTGGACTTACCGATCGAATGTCTAGCTACAGGACCAGCAACTACCGTTACAGTTCTGGAAGGGGAGAAGCACTGGACATACCTATATGGCAGTCAACAGAATCCAGCGTGGCCTGACCTACTGCCGTTTCTATCAGATTCCATAAGCATAATCAGCATGAGTCAGGATAAGGGAAAATATGTAATTTTCTGATTAAAATTGATATTTTATACCTATCCTGCTTCATGGCATCAAGGCCTCCCAAACTGTCTCTCTCAGGTGTTGAATTCACAGTAATTTTCATGTCAAGTTTATGAGATTTGGAGAGAGGGGTAAGCATGGCTGGTCATGTGACTATATTGGAGGGAAAGGGAGGCTTACTATGGGTGAGTGTATTGTCCGTCTGCTTCAATTAGAAGCGAACGTCAAGGGATTTCAAGTGTTCCACTATCTTCACATAGAGGGAGGAGATAAGCATAATAAGCATGAGTCAGGATAAGTATAAATATACATTTTACACTTTCTTGTTATCCAAGAGTGGTATTCATCACTAAGTGGTTTTTTTACCCTTTTGACTCTGTGGACATGTCTTTATTGAGTCATGCATCTATTATGCAGGGTTTCAAGTCATCATTGAAGGAGACCTGTGAAGAAAAGAGTAACCTGCCCCGAGACTTCACCAAATCGGTATTAGATGGTGTTGGCACCGACATCTTCAACAAACTCAGGTGATTTACCTTCTTCAGTAGAACTCTCCTTCTAGTGGAAGTAGATACATTGTCAGTATCGTTAAACACTGATCTGTTACTCTGGGCAGATTCCTTACCTCTGCATGGTACAATCTCAAACAGCTCAAACAGTGGCACCAGGTGTACTTTCAGAACCCAATATGTGATGCTAAGGAATAGTTGCATGTTGGTGTATCTAGGCATCCAGACACCTAAAGAGAAAACGTTTTAGTTTTTGGAGAACACTCCAAAAGTTTTTGTGTGCATTCATTTTGTTCACATCAGAATTTGCAAAATGAGGACAGAGTTAGTAAAGAAATGGAGCGTAATCATTTATGAAAGCCAATTTTGATGGCCTCACGAACCAGGTTTTCCTGGTGCCAACTGTGGGGTGGGAGTAATGGATTTTACTATGAGATTGATGTTACACTGTGCCTACCACACTGTGCCTGCTCTCAGCTACTGCATACTTTCATAATACAGGTATAGTACTGGGCAGCCTTGGGGTAGAAGAACTTACTTGTCAATCGTCACTCATCCCCAGTTACAACTACCATTATTAGTAGACAGTTTGATCACTATGGTGGCTTTTCCAAGTTGTCATGTTGTCCAATTTCGATGATCCAACATGTTAAAAGTTAAATGTGCCACCCTCACCATTCCTCCTAGTATCTGATGTATCATGCTGATATTGTAGAGTGGTTTTCTTCCAGCAATATTGAAAGGTGAGACTGTGTTTCCAGAAGCCCAAAGCTGCTATTTTATTTGCATTTTCTGACAGCTTTCTTTGTTAGTGTGACAGTTGAGGTCATCTTCACCTCCATGCCGTGATGTCTTCATTGAAGCTACCATGACCTCTTTAGCATCGTGTTCATAAACCATTGACAAAAATTTACAGTCTTGTATACTGGGGCAGTACATTCCTCCCTCACTGAGAATACACATGGCCGCTCCCTTTGTGTGTGTTTGTATGTGTGTGTGGTTGATGTGTGGTTATGGGACACTTTAACCGCGAGGCTACCCCTCAGCCTGGGAAATGATATCTTGTGTATAAATCATGGAAGTCCTGTTCTTTGCATGAACATCACAACTCTTGTCATTGCCTGACATTGTTTCAGTGTGTGGAGCCAGTGGTGCACACATTGCTAAGTGAGATAATGCTTCAAGTGACCAGTGTCCTGTGTTCTTGCTGCAATCCCTGCTCCTTGATGCAAGGGTCAGAGTATCACAATACTTTGAGACCCCTGTGAACTGTTATGGCCAATCCTGTACTTATTGTCAACAATGCTTTTTTAGACAAACGTATCAGAGCAGTCAATGTTCAGAACACTTGGTGGCATTCTTGTCACTAAAAACAGTTTGACACTTGTTTCAGTGGCTAAGAATAGTATCATGATGTCTTGAGGCCTTATATGGCCTGAGTTGTGCATGTTGCAAAAGAAGAGACATTGGTGGACAGACAAAGTAAATCTGAGAAATCAATGTCGATAACACTTACTGGCATCAGCCGTACTGAATGGCTTGATGCAGTTTTAAAATGCATGTAAATCTGCCTTTTATGGCCCAATTTGTTCATCTTGTCAATGAAACATTGCTTAGAGACGTCGTGCTGGAATCTGTGTCTCTGGAAGGATGTTGAGACTTGATTCAATAGTTTACATCAGTACTTCACATTAGTGGCCATGTGTATTCACCGGTGATGGAGTGGAGTATACACAGGCCTTAACTCATAGACAACTATATCATATCATGGAGCTCCAGTATGATGGGATTACTGTTGTGTGATTATCAGTTGCGGAAATACTGACTGATCAGTTTACATACGTACACATGAGATTAGACAGTATTGGGCTAGTGATTAATGAGTTGTGGTCGTGTGCTTCAATACAGAGCGATAATGATGAATGGTAGATGGATAAGGGATTGTGCTGCTTATGTTCAGAAGCGTAGAGTTTCTAGTAGGCAGTGTGGTTGGATTCTCTACATTGAGTTAAGAAAGCTGATGAGATGCAGTGTTAGAAAAAATGTTATATGTCTTAAGCATGCCTTCTAGTCTCGCAGTGGACCAGAGCATATTTCCAAAATTAAATTTACTAATAATATACAAACAAAAAAAACCCAACATATTTTGTTGTACATTTAGTGCTTCATCGTAGGTAGATAAGTAAAATATATCATTAAAATATTCATTCAAAATTAGTGTAATTATTAACTTTTCAGACTGATTGATGTATAAGTTTTGCTGTTGTGAACATTTGATTAATCTATGTTTTGTCCATGTTAAGTCTCCTAATAAATGGTGTTGCACCAAGTCCTTAACTGCATAATTTCATGTCATAAATGTTGCCCGAATGTTTAAAAGACAATACATATGCTCAAAATACCTCAGCCTGGTAGCAATAGATATTACAGTTGAGCATGGATTAAATTGCAAAGTTCCTACAACTGGCTATCTGAAAAATACTGAGTTTCTTCCCTGGATGTCTCCAAATCACTGAGTTATTTCCCCTTGATTTGTCTCCCTGATCTCCATGACTCTGGCTGCAGCATGGGAATGGCCTTAGTCTGTCACCATTCTGGTCCTCATTACAGGCTATAGTCTGGCTTAATCTTCAAGGAGTCAGCAGTAAGGATTTGACAATACTCAACTCATTAGTTTTATTTCTGAAAATAGAAGAAACCATTCATTTAATCAAACCAATCAGGTCCGAACTTTTTCAGTTATGTTAGTAGACTTTGAGTCATATTTACCCTTTTTTAATTATTTAAGCAGACAGTATGTTTAGCTATTATTCATCATCATTACTTACTCAAATGGAAATATCATGTCATAATCACTCATTAAAAGTAATGAGTTGCTGGTTTGCTTCGAGACATCAGTTAGTGATTATTTAATTGCTCACATTTCTTGTATACGAGTTATGTTTTCCGGAATCAGCTTTGCTCATTGTTAAAGACAAGAAAAACTGTTTATGAGAAACATTGTTTCAATAAGATGTTTTGTTAGTAAATGAGGAGAGTAATTAATTTGGTGGACTGATTTTGATGTGCCATTTGTTACCTAAAGGGATAGGCCCAAAATGTTCGACAGATAATTCATATCACTTGATTTGGAAAACTGAATTTGTTAAAGGAGAATTTTAAAGTGTTGTGGGTAACATGTAGTAATACAGAGTAGTATAGAGGTGACAGGTTAATGAGGATTAATATTGTTGTTGTTTACTCTGGGTAATGGTGTGGATATTTGTTGTTCCAGTGAACTGAATCTCGCCGTGGCAGCACACATTTCCGACCAGGTCATTGAAGAGGTTATAGAAAATCTGTCCAAAAGCCACAAGACATTGGTAAGTACCATGTTCATGTACCATGGATTCAGTGGCAGGAACAGGTAGAGTGCTTGTGAGATGTTCACAAGTAGCCTTCCAAAAGTAATCCAGCCATATGTCCCCAACACCCAGGATTGTTACAGCATCCTGAATATCTCGGCCATATTGCTTATCTCAGTGGCGTTAGTGTTTGGAATCTGTGTAGAATAGAACAAGTTGTGCTGGTAGCATGTTGTTGCAGCATCCTGAATATCTCAGCCATATTGCTTATCTCAGTGGCGTTAGTGTTTGGAATCTGTGTAGAATAGATCAAGTTGTGCTGGTAGCATGTTGTTACAGCATCCTGAATATCTCTGCCATATTGCTTATCTCAGTGGAGTTAGTGTTTGGAATCTGTGTAGAATAGAACAAGTTGTGCTGGTAGCATGTTGTTGCAGCGTCCTGAATATCTCAGCCATATTGCTTATCTCAGTGGCGTTAGTGTTTGGAATCTGTGTAGAATAGATCAAGTTGTGCTGGTAGCATGTTGTTGCAGCATCATTCTGTAGGGATATCAAGGTCGTCTCAGTGGAGGTAGCTTAGTGTTTGGATGCTGTGTAGAAAAGCTCTCAACCTTTTCATATTGCATAAGTGTCAACCTGTGGATGTTGGTCAGGAAATAAGGTCCCCTACATGTTGGTGTATTGGGATTCGGGGCCTAATTAGATCCCAGTACCATTGTTTTGTGCCCTGGTACGTTTTAATGCCATAGTATCTATGTTTCCAGCTTAATATTCTAGTCATACGAGAATTAATTTCCTCCCATGTACATCAGTTTCTTGCTTTGTACTTATTGGCTTTAAACATGTTCTTTGTAGTGCCGTGCGCTTGGAAACAAGAATATGAACCTGGGGACAAAAATGAGGGGATATGCTTTTAGAACCCTTGCTTATTGTGAATCTGAATAGAACCTGTGTTTCTGGCATGAGGAGAATAAGTGGAGGTCAGGGTCAGTGATGTTGGTGCCGACAGCATGGCGTGTGGATCCTTGTATCAATTGCGATTGTATGTTACATAATACTGGATTATCTGGTCCACATTTGATTGCTTACATCTTTATCATGCAGTAAGGAATATGGCTGACTGCACTGCAGAACAACGCACCCATGCATATTTCCCTAGAAACAACTGCAGAAACAGGCTAATGAATACAGTCGATACACAATGTATTTTGAAACATAATTTTCTATGCAATAGGTGGTTGTTTGTTGTTGTTTGGTTAATGCCACACTCGGCAATATTCCAACTATATGCCAGCAGTCTATAAATAATAGAGTCTGCACCAGACAATCCAGTGATCTACAAGGTGAGCATTGATCTACACAGTTTGGATCCAATGACTCGTCAACCAAATCAGTGAGCCTGATTCTCCTCCTATGACAGGAATGGGCTGATGAAATCCAGTTCTAACTCAAATTTTCAAGGTTTATGCAGTAAGTAGAAACAGTTGTTAAAAATTCTACACAATTTCAGTGTTCAGATTTCCAAAAGACTGAATTTAGAGAGCCACTTTTACCAAAAGTTAATAATTTACTTGATTATTGTGTAACATTTTTTGGTGGTTACAGACAAACCACTTGAATCTGAAACTCAGTGGAAGTTACAAGGAATCTCCATCTAAGTCAGCTGTGAAGACGGATACTGATAACGAGAAAGACGAGAAAAGAACTTCGACCGTTGGGGTAAGTGCTAAAGAAGGATTGTCAAAGTATGTGGAATGCGGCATCGGTTAGTTTTAGACTGGTTTGGTTTGGAATGGTTTCAGTTGAGAATGACTGGTGATTGGTTTGGATTTTTACTTACAATTAGAATTTTTTCTTCTGTGCTCTTTTCAAGAACTGCATGTGGAATCTGATATTTTTAAATCTTCACGTAAGTAACCTGATTTATGCATCAGCGTTACTTCTTGAAGTCTTGTTAGAACATTCCACAGGTACTGGTTAGTTGGAAACATTCATGTCCAGGGGTCCTACCCTACCAGCATGAAAAGTATCAAGGTGTACTCTAGGACTCTAGCAGTGACTTTTATGGGGACAACAGGACATCTTCATGAGTTTTGTCACTTGGAAGGACATTTTCTTAGGTATTTACCAAATCTGAAAAAGTGTTTTGGACATTTTCGTTACAGTCAGTCTCTGTACAGTGAACTTATCTGAAGCCTGTTATTGGTCTTGAGAAGTAGCATTTTGTCTGCAGGACTGTTGCATCATTTGCAAGGAATACACATGCTCACAATACACATGCTCACAAAGATTTCATAGTACAGCTGGTTCTGTGTGTTTGAGTAACATTCACCAAATTGTATCAGAAAATTATTTTTGCTTAGTCTCTGGGTTCTCAGAATAGGTCATACTTGGTGAAATTGAGAACTTGAAAAACATAATATGTTAATGATTCTCTCTAATTCCAAGCAGGGCAGTGAGGTAGCCTAGTGGTTAAAGCGTCTGCTCATCACAGTGAATACCCATGTTTGATTCTCCACTTTGATACAATGTGTGAAACCCATTTTTGGTGTCCCCTGCCATGATATTGCTGGAATATTGCTAAAAGCAGCTTAAAACCATACTTAAGACTAAAGACCGAACATTACAGTCTGAACACAACGTACTGAAAGCTGATAATGATAGTGAATTGTAGCTGGTGAAGAGCATACATATATACTGGCAGTACCATGTGCTGTTGCAAGTTTCTGGTGTCATCACTCACAGGCTGTGCAGTGTTGCATCCCTTTATACTTGCCAGGATCTGTTGATCAATGTTCAAATGCCAGATTCGCCCTGAAGACTGTTCTCAGCATTAGACCCATTCTAGTAGGGATCACCAAGTTAGTATACAATGATTGGTGATACTGGCTTTTCGGTCACATCAGCTGACAGACTTTATATGACAGGAAATGCTTTCTTCAGCACCACTCGCTCACTAACTTAAAAGCTTCTATGTTTTGAAAACAATTCCACACACAGTATTTGAATGCTTAGAGCACCAATTTATCAGTTTGAGAATTGTTTTGAAGGGCAATAACCCTACATGTTTGCCTTGTAGCTTTGTGTTCTGTCTGTGCACGCCCACATTGGGTTTGGGTTTTTGCATGTGGGTTTTTGAACAAGGCTTGACTTGATCTTATGCTTCTGGTTTTGATTAACTATTTTCACTATGATTTCACATAATAATTCAGGTGTAAAGGAGGAAGGTTACGACAAATGATTCCTGTATACAAGATCAGATATCATATTGTTAGCACATGCTAATTTTTCATTACATCCATTTAGCGAATTATATGAATTTTACTTAGTAGAAGCAGTTTTTATTATTCCCTTAGTATTATGATTCAATTCAGCATAAATTGAATTAATGAGATCACTTTCTTAATAGAATTGAGATGTTTTAGCTTGCTAAGGCAATAATTTTGGTTTGAGAGATGAAATGAAACTTCTTTGCTTTTGTTGGAGTGCAGGTTAGAAGAATTATATGGTGCATGTGAAATTCAGAAGTCTAGATTGAAGAACATGTTTAAATGGCATGAACAGCATGTATTTATAGCTTCTAGTCTTGAGCATGGAAACTGTGAATTTATTCTTCTCTTTGAGATGCAAATGTTATATTGACCAAATTATAATCTAAGACATATATGCATAAATGAATTCATAAAATGTGTTTTAATAATCTAATTTCATATACATATATTTCTTACACGTTTTCATGAGAATGATCTCTCATTTGTTTTAGAATTGAAATCTTGTGCATGGTAGCACATAACCCTCATTCAGACAGGGGCATAACTCTTTCCAAGTTTTGATGGTTAATCACTAAAAAATATATAGCTTTTTGTATTGTTCCTGCATTCAACTTTGCTTAAGTGCCTGATATAATATCACAGTACTGAGGCACACTTTGCAAATTAAAAAAAGAAATCATGAAAGGAAGTAATTTATTTTTCAAGTTCTTGTGCCCTTGTGGAAATTATTCTGAAATTCCCGACGACTGGTGCACATTTTATCACTTGAAGCATGACTGTATCATAGTAGGCATTCAGAATAAGGTAGTTGACAGTTGAAATGAATAAGAGATCATTCTTGAGTATATACACTATTAAATGCTTTTTAATTCTGCAAATGTTTAATGCGTCACTGTGGCTTCTTCACCTGTCTGATCATTCTCCATGTTGCTGATGTATTCCCTGGCATGTTGTTTCAGCCGTGTTTGTATACAGGGACAAACTACCTCCACGTAAGTAGCTGTGTATGCCAGGACATGAACATTCGCAGGACAACTCCATCTTTAGGCTAGACATTTGAACTTGCTTTACGTAAAATATTTTGATAGAAAAATGCTAAGGTGGGAAAAAATGCAATTCATCTGTTTGTTTTTGTTTTCTCATCCACTACAACCCGCAAAGATAAACAGACATCCTTCCATTGTTTTTGCATGATGTTAAGTTTAAAATTATTAATAATGTGTGCTTGTTCAGAAGCATGTTTTCAGCGCAGTGTACTTTAAGTTTGTAAGCCAGATAGGAAAGGGTCAGATTATTTGTTGATTCCTTTCTCCATCCCAGTAAAATCTGTTGTTTAGTCTGTAGAGAAAAGGAATTAAAAGAGGTTTTTTTTTTGTCTTTTGTTAGTCTGATCTAAATTTTATGACACTGAGGCTTTGTATCAACAGCTAAAGTTGTAGAGCATAGTATTTGAATCTGTCACCCTCCTAGAGTATGACGCTTTAGCATTGAGGTTGTGACATAGACATATTGAACTTCCTATATATGGTAAAGCAGTGTAGTATTTAGTATTCCCTTATCATGTTCGATTCCCTTGTGTTCAACATGTTGAGCCATTTCCTGGTTTGTTCCCATGGTGATGCAGCATTGCAAAAAGTGATATACAATCTTGTATTTTCACTCACTTAACCCATGGAATTCCAGGTTGGAATAGGTCCCAAGGAGGCCATTGTTGGTCATTAATTTTATCCTTCGTCTGACCAAAATAGCTGACAAATATTTTTTTTAATGTCAAACAACAGGCCTGCGTTCACCACGTGTGATTCATTGTTGCATTATGTCAGACTACCAAAGACATCCTCGCGGAACCACACCTACATTTGTGTCAGCTAGTATCAGATTTATAAACATTTAATAAGCATGAAGGCCTCATGAATATGCCCTTAGAAGTGCAGTAATTCATACTTCCTTCTCATCTACTTATAATGTTAAATCTGACGTGACAATGCATACTTTATGGTCTAGTGATGTGTGTATACAGGTGGATAGTGTCAAATTTGATAATCTCAGCAGCCTCATACTAACAAGCTTCTCTACAGTAAGCAAAACCCTGTATTTTTACAACACATTGTTTCCATTTGAACAGAGAGACAGACAAACACACTGTATCACTGCACAGTATACGACTGGAACACCTAGTCAGTGACAAACTATAGGTGAAGGTTTATCTGAACCAGGAAGTAGAGGAGAAAGTTTATCAGTTTATAACTCAAATAAACTTTTTGACACCTTTTTCAACTTGACAGTGCTTATAAAGTGCTCAGGTAGAAAGCAGGGAGTTAACTTCCTCGTGAATATTCTTGTCCCACTTGTTGCGTCAGTCATACGATGTGGTTTGTATCTTTCCTGCTCTTACACTATTCAGGTACATGTGCATGGAGTTTCTGGTACTCCTTCTATTACTTGTACTGCAAAGCTATACTAGACATGTATACTAGACATGTATACTAGACATGTAGACTAGACTTCTTGTTGTTACATTGATATATGTATCTTCACATTGATTTATATTCTGATTGTGCAAGATGTATTTAGTATGAGGTACGTATCACCACTGTGTTATCAGGTGTTATCAGGTGTAAAGTGTGTGATATTGTTACCTTTGTTACTCAAGACAACAATGATTGCGTCAAACTGATGTTTGTTTGATGCGAGTACTCTGTGGCTTTATTGGACATTTTCATGTTGGACCAACTTAGTCACCCAGTGTGATATTGTCATCTTGTGCAGGTTTGTGATGTGTAGATGGTTATGGCTGAAACTTGATATACAGTAGGATTTCAAATCTTTTCAAGATATTTTTGTTGCTGTTGAATTGTGTTGGCGTAAGTAAAGTTAGAGAATGTCAGCTGAGGGTGTTCTTGGGCTGAAGCTGATCAGATAAGGTAGTTATTGAATGGTCTTGTGTGTTTTGTGAGCACTAAAGCTTCTCTGTTGCTGCCTGTTGTGATCAATGGATTTTTTGTGGCAGCCATGTATGTCCAGGCCAATCACGTGCGATTGTGACACACCCCCTCTTCAGTAGTAAGAGGTGGACAAGGAGAACATGTGGTCAGGCCTACTGACTTTGCTCATGCATATCATTGTATTAATTGTTATATAAATCCTCATGACTCAAGCAGCATGGATTGATGCTCATTATGTCCATCACTGGATTGTATGGTTCATATTCGATTATTGCGACCTTCCTTGAGTGACATTTTGAAGCTGCTATGATGCACAGGAATGATTCTTTTATGGAAGAAAAAATTCTTTATTGGAATGGATGCAACATTTTGGTAGAGATGCTAAAACTATTATCATAATTCTTTCCTTTAATAATGATGTTAGCATCTATATTGAAATATCACATCCATTGCAGTAAAGAAATAGTCTGTCCATACAAAGCAGTTCCTGTTTGTTTACAAACCACCATCAAATAGCTTCACTCTTGCTGCCTGTGGACAATATCTACATAGCATTTTTTTCTTTTCATATATATGCTCTAAATATAATGTTATAGAGAACATACCAACTGTATGTCAGAGTCCTTTTTTTTATTTTAACTCGATTATCATCAACCACTGTAGTTACTAAGGACCTGCATTGTTGGTTGTCGGTCCAGCTTTCTGCAAGATTTATGCTTATCTTTGTTACATACATCGTTTATTATACTCTTTATTCTTAATTGGGGTTTGTAGCAACTTTGGGGTAAATTAGGCAATTAGATGTAAAGGAAACTTTGAACTTGCTTCCTTAAAGGTCACATGCAGCGTAAAACTCATCTTCGCAGTTTCTGATACGTTTCAGTATACACTTACCGAAACAAATCATAAAAATGCCATTTCAACCTATAAAGTTGAAAAAAAACCTATGAAAAAATGCCAGTGAAATTGGAATTCAAACGATTCACTAAATTTCCCCCGAGTTCTGGGTTTCAAGTTTCAACAGCTGTGCTGCGCTGAGCCTGTAATGCATGCGCCGAGAATAGGTTCGCGGAGCTTGAAGCAGTATGCATACCCAGAGTATGAGGTCGTGAGCAGTAGTCTAATCTTGGTTGTGAACACAAACAAGTAAATAATCTACTCATTACGAAAAAAACCAACTGTTGAAACGATGCATCAAGTACAATAAAAGACGTTGTTATCCATAAAAAATCTTACTTTCTTGTGACTCTCCATACTCCTATAATGCCCATCAAACAGATCATCTTTCTGTACACACAATGAGCCCTCAGTGTGTTGGCCAATCGGATGCCGTCGTTACACTTAAGTGCACACCCATCTGCTATGACTGGGTTCGGTCTCCCAAGGGCTTTGTTTAGAGGGAAGTAAGCCCAAGTAAAAAAAATTGCACTTTTGAATCGCAATTGTACGCTTATAATTTTGTTTATTTGTTTTTTTCACAAGCAGCAATGAATATTATATGTCATGAATAAGTGATAATTGTGTTTTAATTATGTTTGATTTTTTGGTTGCATGTGACCTTTATGTTGCTAGGATACCTTTGCGTCCACATGCCATTATGCCCCCATTTATGATCTTTGATCTTTAGTCATTAAAAAAACATAGACAATGGTTGTTTTCATATGTGACACACTGGCACATTAATCTACATCACATTAAATATTCAGTTTTCTATCATAAGCATATCAGGTTTAAATCGTAACACACTTGGATAACATACCAATTAGTCAACTGATGTAAGAGGCCCTCAAAATGTCTGTCAGAGTATTGGCTAACTGTTTACCCTCATCCTGACATATAATACATACTTACAAACTATTGATTTGTCTAGGAATCATAAGAAATGAGTTATTTGTATATTTTATGCTTTTATGTTTCAGTTATTTTCAGCATCCCATGCCTTTATGTTTCATTCATCAATCAAGGGTCATGTTTTAAAAAAAATGAATCTAGCAAAGTTTATGTTTTAATGATGCATGAAGCATCTCATGTGAGCATGAACGTGTGTTATAATGAACACTGTATCTATTTTCAGGGATCTCCAAAATTAACAAGCAAGAGAAAGAGTTTATACGGCAGGAAACTTCGGCCTCAGTCTGTCATAGGTAACAGGGTTTTCTACTTTATGCTGAGTATACAACACCTTCACCGAAACAGCACTGGAGTCTTGGGTTTGAATGTGTCCCAAGGAAACAGTGCTGGACTTAATGGATCCGGCTGTCAGTATGACTGCAGCTATTTGGTTCAATTCATTGAAAATTGAATCTTGACACCTTAGTTTTGATTTTTAATAACCCCTGTCTGTGTTTTGATTCAGTATTTGAATATCTTTTTCAATTATTTCTGCACAGCCATCATGTTAATTTTTCTCAAATTCGAGCAGTTTCGGGTTCTGAAATAAGGTGACACATGATTGGTTGATGCCAAGCTAATTTTCCACTGAGAATTGTTGTTAGTTGTCATCGCCAAGTTGACAGTGGATTTCAGGCTAAAAAGCTGATTCTGAAAGTTAAATGATATCTGATGTGTTGCTTGTATGAAGATTTGAATCAATATTAATAAAATCAAGGGTCCAATATGGAAAACTGAATCAAATTGAGGTTTGGGCGAATTGTTGTGGCCCTAGTGGTCAGACTGGTGGCTTGTTGACACATGTCATCATACCCTGGTGGTGGGGATCAATATCAGTCACTGGATTGTTCGGTCCAGACTTGGTTACCTAAGGCAACAGAAATGTTGCTCAGGTACAACAAACAGCCGTGTTCTAGTACAGGACTGGTAGGCATTGACAAGCAGATTATAGGTTTTAGTTACTACCAGATACATTGGCCCCTAGAGTGCTTACAAGCTTCTTTCTGCTCTACTTGTCTATCTTCTCTTAATTTCATGTAAATTAACACTCATGTATCTCAAATTGGATTCTTTTCTTAACCAAACCTTCACATAAATATATGTATACAATTTTCATTAAGATCAAATTTTGGATTGTGTAACTGAATATTACAGTTATCCATTAACATAGACAACTTTTAGTTTACAGCTATCAATTTTACATCTGAAATATTCAGGTTTTAAGATAGTCATTATTGTGTATGGGAAGACAATACATGAGATCAGACTGTGGATAAGATTAGAAAAAAACATTGAGGGGTTCCTGTTATTTTCTTCCATTCATTTTCTTTCTCACTCAATCACTCACCCTGTCTTCATTTCATACAGCGTCTTCTTTTCGTTCATCCTCCAATATGAAAGGTGGGTTTGCTACCATGTTGTTCCAACTAACTCACAGTGTGCATACCAACCAGATAGCATGCTTGTAGAAAGAGGCATGCTTATTCCCAGTATATGAATTACCTCCCATGGTCACCATAGTGCTTACCTCCCTTCATCAACATATCCTCCACATTTTAGAGAAGACTTTCCATGATTATACCCTCAACTGAAAAAGTCATGATTGCTATGAATGTTACCTGTAGAGCTTTGGACCAGTAATGTCCAAACCAGATTTTAAAATCTAATTAGTTTGATTTGATATGAAATTGGCTAACGACTAGTGGCATTTGCATAATGGTGAAATCAAGCAAATTCTACTTTCATAATTACACGATTCAAATAATTTCCCTGGCTTTGACAGCATTTCATTTACTTTTACTGTATGATGTATCATGACAACCTGTAGTTTTCCAGTTTTTCATGTCAAAATGCATTGTCAGGATGGCCAGAATTCTCTGCTCCCGTTCACTACAAGAACAACTTAATGACATCATTGTAATGGTATATCTGGGGGTTGTCACCTTCACCTTCATTGTTCATGAATGGTGTTTCAAAGTACAGGACATTGGGTACTGAAAGTTTCAGACTGGTTTGACCCATTGAAATTCACAGGACCCTGTAGAAAAATTAAACACCCCTTTCTGATTTAACTTTTCTTATAGTTGGCTTTGAAATTATTAACAAACGTAAATTTATGAACAGCACATATGACATATGTCACATAACGTGTGACATATGACAACCTCAGTCAAAGACATTGTGAAATATACATGTGAACACTGAGGCTGGCAGGCTCGGGACTTCCACCGGGCCGCCGACGGATCTACTGGATTTGTCAGAGCATCAGATGCTAAATTAAGTCTCAGTACTATTCGTTACACTTCTCCACCTCCTTATGCAGATTTGCAGTTGTTGAGGGATCAGTGTCAGTGACTGAGGACTTCTGCAAGTCCCGCCAAACCCTAAACAGTAGCTGTTGTCTGATTGGTTAAATGCATTCGCACGTCTTGCATTTGATTGGACCGTAACAGGTCGCTCAAAAGATGCCTGCCGCGGCCTCCTACTAGGGCTTGTTTGTTAGACCTGTTAAGAGAAGTGTAATGAATAATACTGAGACTAAGTTTACTTACGCTGTGAATGTCCCATGCTGGCCATGGGATGAGTGGCAGACATGGGTTTTGTACAGTGATCCTTAGGAGTCTTGTATAACCTTTTCAAGCAAATTGGGTGTATTTGCATGAGTGTGCCAGGCCTAGATTGAACAGTATCTTCCTGTGTCAGTTAGCACATTCTCAGCATACAACTGAGATGATATATAGAATAATTTCCTTCATCCTGCCTCTTGGAGTGATATATAGAGGATTTATAACCTGTCGTGTCAAACTGCATGCTTATCTTATCAAGTAACTTAGCTGATATGCTAATGAGTGACATACCACCTGAGAAGTATGTAATTATATGTTGTTTCCTCCTAGGGATATACGTTGCATTTATGCCATGTTTGGTTGACCCCTACAGAACATATAACCATTGGTCCTTGGTGATCAATCCTTCAATCATGGATGACATTATTCCATGATGATTGACCTCTAAGAAATTCAAATCAATAGTCCATGGGAAGTTAGCCCATAGAAAATGGAAAACACTTATCCTGAATAATTGACCCCCTAAAAACACAATGATGACACTTCATTATTGATCAACCCTTAAAAAATCTCAGTCTTGACCTGCTTTCAAACAAACATTGGCCGCATAGTCTGTTAAGCAGTCTTTTCATGGTAAAAACTAAATTTGACAAAACAGCTTGTTAACATTTTAAAAGTTGTCAAACATGCATCAAACTTTCATGTCATTTGAGCGCCATGGCCCTATAGGTGCAGCCACATGACAATTTCATTGACTTTTGATTAGTTGTTTCTGAACAACACAAGTTTGACTGCACTGCACATGTCAAACTCAAATTTGACAACGCTGAAACATTGGAGAAGTTGGCGAAAATGGAGACAGACCCTGTGTCTCTACAACAGTGTGACACCTCTGAAATTGGTGTTGGTGGCGAGTTGTTGGAATGTTCACACTCTCAAACTCAAGTCTGACAACATTCTTTAGTGTTTAAAGTGTTCTGAGAGTCCAACAACACTTTTTAATGTACTGTGAAAATTATGTTATCAAAGTATTATATTGGTTAGAACAACATGGATACAAACACCTTGGGAACTGATGGTTTTTGTGTGCGACCATCTTATATTCATCATCGCTGTCTGGTGTACGTCGTTTGTTAGTTTCATTTGTCAATAAAGGGAGGACGATCAGTTTATATTGCACCTTTTAACAGACTTGCCCTAGTTCTCAAATCTGTTTGACACATCTTGCTTTTAGTTGTTTAACAAATAATAATGACATTTACTTGCATTTTGGTGAATGAAATCTGTTTGTGAATATGTTGCCACATGTGCCCAGTGTGAGTTGGTCCCTCGACTTGCAGTGTAACTGATGTATTGCACTACTGGAAAAACAAAAATAGACTTTTTAGATTTAATTTTCCTCTCTTTTTTGAATTGACTATACATGTGATGACACTGAATCAGTAGTTTATCATGAGCTAACTTACCCTGATCACTCTAGTAGACTATAGAAGTGGTGACACGTAATGTTTCTCCAAGTAGACTGCCATTGCTTTGTGTTCACATTGGAGGGAAGAGAACCAGACCTGTGGGAAGTGAGCACAATGCAAAAGTCCAAAATACTCACTTAAAAGCACTTAATTCAAATGTTTGGGTACTAATTCTTTGAGGCAATGCCCCACAAAGCCGTCCATGCTTTGACCAATCTTAGCAACCTACAACTGCGAAAGGAGGTATTCTTCAACCAGTTAGTTAAGTCATTGAGCTTGCAACACAGCTGTAGATAAGATAATGAGCACTTTGCATAATCTAGGATTTTCAGAGTGACATCAGTTGTTTAGGGAATTCCCCTTTTTGAAATTCATGCACCCGTTTTAAGTAAAAAATGAAACATAAGATTTCCCAAAGATGAATAGTTTAATTAAAATTGAAGACAAATGGCGTTATTATGATACATACCTGTGCTTTTTCCACATTGGTACCTGGAAGTGATTCAGAAGACCAGTACACTTAAAATGGATCTGATCCTCATGCATTTTGCTCAGAATGTAACAATGACTTAGCACTGAGTTGATATGGATAATATGTTTGTATAAGGTCTTCTTTTCGCAATTATGTCAATGTTAGGCCAAAGAGAGCTTTGTGAATGGTGAATGATGTGATCTGGGTCCCAGGTTAGAATAGATGTGACGCTTGCTGGGAGAGCACATAGAATTAGATTCAGTGGTTTGTCTGTTTGCATGTCATTTAACTCAGTGGTATAGATAGTTGTTCTTGATTTCTGAATAAACATGAAACTAAATCAGTTGTCTTAATATATTGAATAAGGGAAATCTGAACAAGTTGTGATTTACCCCTTTCACAAGGTCAGTTCTCCTCCCTCGCCCATCATCTCTGTGTATGCAATGTCTCACCTTGCTTGTGTCGTGTCTTGTCCTGTAGACCGTGAACGTGTTCTCAAAGCTTTGCAAATGCAAGATATAGACATCGGTGACCCCAAACCCTCATCTGCAGCTGATGATGTCACTGCTGCTGCTAGTGCAGACACCGAAGGTATAATCCTTTATCATATTACATCTTACAGATGGTTTTATTGTTTATTTTCAAATGGATTTTCATTTTGATTGGACGACATTATTTTGCTTTTTGTTGAATTTGATATGAAGTGATTTTAATTCATTTTTGTCACGTAAATCTAAACATTTATCAGATTACATGTTACTAGTGATTTCTTTCAGATAAAATATTTCAGTTTATTAATTTTATTGTAAGTTCTGTAGATGGAAGTCATCTGAGATTATTGTTCTGTTATTGTATGTTTGTAGCTCATAACATGTTATTTTGTACCATCTGTAGGAACACTTGCTAATGTAGTTGTTTGCTGGCTTGTGCACACAGATTGCAGCTTGGTATGGTCAGACCTTCCATCACCTGTGTGCAGTGCTCATCCTAATGTCTTCCCACTAATTCCATTCACTGCTTAATACTTTCCTTATGATGTTTCCCTGAAAACAATTTACATTGTCATTCCATATCCATAGAGCACCTGTTAGCTGTTTCAAATGTATTCTTTGATCATCTGTTGGCACATTTGTCAAGGAGGGACAAACCAAGTACCTCATCAAGTATCAAGTCAAACATGCTTCAGTGAATGACCAATCTAAACTTGGCCATGCATGGCCATGCATTTTGACCTAGTATTTGGACTCTAGTTATTATTTCCCTGTGATGTTTACCTAAGAACTTCCTACATGTATAGAGATAAATGAAGTACTGCAGTTGGTGCAGAGTGAAGAGATTACGTGGTTTGATTGTAAACATTGCCGTGCCTTCCTCAGATGACCTGCCGGACCTGAACTCCAGCGTACAGGATGGTAAGCTGGGCCGTCTGGAGGAGGAAGTCAAAAGTAAAGGTAGGGATGTTTACTTGGTGGGTGTGGCACAGTAGTAGGTGATGAGCTCAGGTGACATATGGTTCAGTATTATTGCACTTATGTAGTATGTACGTGCTTGTCAGTTGAAGACTTATGCTGGTTAGACAGTGCTGACTCACACAAACGTGCATATAGTTTGTAAATTCATATGTAGCTGCTTTACCCGTAATCATCTGAAAGTGAAAAACTTGATGTGAGGGATCTTACTATAACTATGATCATATATAAAACTGTAATATTGTAGAAAGTTTTATTTATTATGAGCCTTTCCTGTCCACCTATTGTCATTTTAACTTGTTTGGAAAATTGTAGATCATTTGACCTCAAAATACCAAAAATGTCTCCCAAATATTAGTGTTTTCAGACTGATATTGTAGAAACAATTATATCATAATATCATACAATAAGTCATGAATACGTGCTGTAGGGAGTGATCAGTTCTTGGATTGATTTGGAAGCTTTGTGATGGATCATTGTGTCTTCATTAAGCCTGTCAAGTGCTCATGTGTGTCTCAGTTCCCAGTAGTGCTTGATGTCATAACTCGACTTTGGGAAAACATCTATTTTTAAATAATTTATATAGTTTTATCATCATGTTCAGGATTTGTGCTCTTATATGACTCTTCATTGAATTAGGCACGGGTTAGAATATTGGCCTTCAGTAATCCATGCATATCGTAAGAGGCAACTGACAGGATCAGATGGTCATTCTCACTGACTTGGTTGACACATGTCATCGGTTACTAGTTGCACAGATTGATGCTTATGCTGGTGATCACTGGATTGTCTGGTCCAGACTTGATTATTTACAGACCACCACCGTATACCTGGAATATTGCAGAGTGCGACGCAAAACTAAACTCACTCACTCTTCAATATTAATATGCTAGTGGGCATATCTGTAACTGAAAATCCTCTTCTTTGAGCTAGATGGGTTCTACATTTCCTCAGCTGGTGCCCAGTTTCACAAAGCATTGTTAGCCCTAGGACTTATGTAAGTGGATTACAGCAGTGTTAGTTCTCAGACTACTTCATGGAAAAAGACCACTGCCTGTTCAGATTGGCTGTTCAATCCATGTATTCACCATCCAAAACTGAATTTCATGCATCATCTGAAGCTCAGTGCTCTTTCTTTTGCCGTATTCCACAATCATTGAATATCATTCCAGGACCAGCACCAGTGGCAATATCTTTCGACACCCTGGATTCTCCCGACAGTCCTCATCCTCCTCCCACACTGCAGCATCTGAGCAAGACGCGGCCCAAGCGCATGAAGAACAAGCCCCCAACAAGACCAGTGGCGCCAAGTGTTTTGGAGGAGACTGAAACTGATGGTGTCAATGCCTTCTACAAGAGTCTTCCAGCATCCAAGGACAGTTTGGTTTCCAGTAGCGGTGATGCTCCAAAGTCAAGGAAGGAATCCACATCAAGTCCCAAAGAAGAGCAATCGTAAGTGAAGTGGAATTGCAATGCTAATATTTGTTTTTGACCAGAAGAATCATTTTTGAAGTTTTAGCTTCACTATGGATTCGAGATATTGGTTTAAGCACCATGACCCAGAGAAACTCTCTTAAATGTGCCAGCATCTTTGGTAAGATATCACCTTGTTTCTTCCACTTTTCAACACAATATCTCATGAAAAGGACACAGTGCTTTTAGGCATTGAATGCAGTGTGCAGAGTTACTTACCTCAGGTGAGAGGGGATGTGCCAATCATATGTTCAAATGCTATATTACCCTCGTGTGTGATCCTAGGTTTGTCAGTAGTTTAACTAAACTTGGCCATGACCTTTCCACACATTCCCTGCCTTTCCACACATTTCTTGATTCACTCCATATCACATGAATTGTGGTCCTTGCTTCAAGTATGTAGTCATACAGGTATTTTACATGTAGCGTGCATTTGAAGATCCCAGACATATTATTATTAATACTATGTTGTAATGCTGTAATTCCCTTACTGTTATTGTGTTGTGTATCATGATCATTACGTTGTTACAATAATTAAATTGCAAAACATACCATAACCCAGCTAGTGTTACTTCATCAAAATTTCTGCTAAAAGTATTTGAATTTTTTTCTTTATCCCACTGGACTTGATAATAAATTTTGTTGCATCCATTGTCAATTTTTATGCATATAGGACACAGGAATTCACATGCCATAAATCCCTGATCATATCAAGATGTTCTTGTATTTATGCTTGTTGAAATAACTCTGTGTGTTGATTTCTCTTGTCCATTCCAATTTCTAGGAAACCTGAAAGCAAGAAACGGACATGGTTCTCGAAGGACAAAGATAAAAGTTCTTCGAAGGAAAAGGACAAGAAGGAAAAATCGTATGTTGATATCATGCTGAATCATTTTCGTCCAAGTTGAGGTGTTTTGACATACTTGTGGTAATACCCTCCCTCAGTTAGGCGATTGTGTAGGCATCAGTCCTTTATGGCGCTGATGTGCAGAGTTGTGTGACAGGAACCTATGATAAGGGGTTCTAGTCCCAGTTTGTTCTGTTTCAATCCCACATTTCTAAGTTCGTCAGCCTGGCCTATGTTCCTTGGTGTCATATCAGCAGACATCTTGAGAAGTACAGCAGGCTCCTACATCTAGCTAACAAGCTAGAAATACTCCTGAAGGCAGCATTAACCAGACTCACTCACTCGCTCAACACTTCAGCATGTCCACTGGTCCTTTGTTAGCTCATTTGAATTTGGGATGATTGGGTAATAGCAGTGATAGCTGAATTGACTGGGCGTTTCATATATGTCAAATAGGGGTGAAACGGTATACTGCAGTATAAGTAAAACCACGTGATTATGCCTTTGGTTCAGTATACTGTAATGCAATCCAAACATGCAATACTTTTGGGTTTTGTATCGTGCTTCAATCTGCTAAAAAAATAACACTTTTGCTCATTAAGAATAAGAAAGATTGAAGTTATTTTTTTCTCTGTGTTATCAGACAATGTAAGGTTTGACTCTTGTCAGAATTATGATCATATCTCATATACCGAACCAAAATGGACTGAACCAAAGGTCTTGTACTGCAGTGCATACCATATTGTGATGAGCATGCCATTTTACCCCTACATATGAAGAGGCACATGGCAAGTGAATTTAGGATTTAGGATTTAGATTTAATTATCATGAGGCACCAGTAACAAATTAGTAGAAAGTCATGATTCCTTGCTGATCTTGATACAGACAACAGATTAAATGACCAAGACTATTATTAGGATGATCAAGTTTTGATCTTAAAGAGAATTGGCATTCTTTCTTGTAACTGTGGCTTTGTGTTCCACAGATCTATTGCATCTGGTTTCTCCAACTTCTTCCATCGGAAAACTAGTGGTGGCAAGTCAGCAGATGTGAATGGGAAGGACAAGAAATCTGAGTCTAAGACGGACTTAAAGGCAGACGTGAAGCCAGAGGAACCTAAAAAGGTGGATGTACTCAGTCACAGCAGAGACAAACATGAACCTGCCAAACCTCCTGAGGTCAAACCAGAGGTCACAAAACCTAAAGAAACTAAGCCTGAAGCTTTGATGCCAAAAGGACAGAAGGTTGAAACTTTGAAGCCTAAAGAACCCAAGGTCGACATCTTGAAACCTAAGGACCCAAAAGTTGAAGCTGTGAAACCTGATGATGTGAAAGAAACTAAGGTTGAAGCCTTGAAACCTAAAGTGCAGAAAGTTGAAGCTTTGAAACCAAAAGAAAACACTGTTGAAGCCTTGAAGCCTAAGGACCCAAAACTTGAAGCTTTGAAACCTAATGAAGTGAAAGTGGAAGAAACAAAAGTTGAACATTCAGACTCTAATGTTGAGACCCTCAAACCAACAGAGGCAAAGCTTGAGACCGTAAAGCCACAGGAGACCACCGAAGCTGCTAAACCCAAAGAGACAAAGGTGGAACCAAAAGAATCCAAGGATGAGAAACCACAGCCTCCAGAAGAACCCATCCCAAGTGTAAAGACTGAGACAGTGACTGAGCCAATATTGAAGCCAAAAGAGATGGAGGGGGCCAATGGAGAGAAGGAAGGGACTAAAGAGACAAAGACTGAAGAAGTGAAGACAGATGGCGCTCCACTGGCAGAAGGTATTTGTTTGAAAGATTGGGGAGTAGATGATGTGTACTGTAAATATTTCCAGTGTAGTAAGCACAGCTTATAATAAGCAAGACCGTAACACTTAAATCTAATGGACGATTCTTCCAAGGTAAAGTTCAGGCCTGTGGACTCTGAGCTGTATTTATGGTATGTCTTTAGGTTTGCTGGTATCTGTAGGATCTGTGTGATTCTGTTTCCAGCAGAGGACACAAAGGACGAAGAGGAGGAACCTGAAGCTACACACAAGCTCCCAGCAGGAATCCCTAAGATCGGCCTTGGCGGGAACTTGTTGGCCGAGATGAAGCAGAAGCAGGAGAAGAGGTTGTCGCAGAGATTCCCTCCTGTGGGACCTGCGCCCGCCGTGCCGGTAAGTCTTGGAGTTGTCTCCGCAGGCCATTGTAGGACGGGAGGTAGTAGTAGAGGCAGGATTGACTGGCTTTCAGTATTCAGAATTTCTAATATTGGACTGACATTGGCCCTGTTTCTTGTGCCTGAAATCATTGCTTGGGAACATTTACCCTGTTGGAAGCTGAGTAGGAAGTGATCTTGTTTGTAGACTTACCGTTCCAGAAGACGTGCCAGATTTTCTTTTTGTGTGTCTTGTGATGCAAGAACAAGTGTTTCAATCCTCATTCCTTGTTCTTTCAATGTAAAGTCGCTCTTGTCTTTATACTATCACATAAATGTGCAGCTGATGCATGGATGTTCACTTTGATTTTGAATTATTGTTCCTAAAAGTAAAAAATTGTTCTCTTAGAAAACAAGAAAAACATTCATCGGATTTGATGGTTGTGTTAAAAAATAATTTTTTTTTTATGAGCACTTTCAATAATAATGGCTATTTATAAAGCGCTTGTTTCCACCCACTTGTGAGACCATGTGTGTAACCTCTGCTTTGTTGTGGGGCATGACTGCTTTAGTCCTAGAATACTGGTAATGTTCTTTCTTACAGAGAACAAAATTTTTCGACTTGAATATTGATTGATAAACTTTGTGTTTCCAAGTGTTGAACTTGGTCAAGAAATTTCTCCACTATGGCATAGGTTTTGATTCGTATGTTGCGTAATTCTCCATCAGGCTGAGAAGGGGAAGCCAGAAACCAACAACAACATCGGTGAGAAGTCAGATCCTGCTAAAAGTGGCGACAGTACAGAAGAGAAGAGGCCTCCTTCACGGTCAGCGACAGTGGCCACCAAGAACCCCATCCCAGCCCCACGTGGCCTAGCTGCAAAACGCCCCACAGTCATAGCTTCTAGCCCGACCTCTCCTGCTGATGGTGAGAATGCAGCTTCTCAAATATGGGGGATTATCTAATTCTTTCATATTAGTATGTAGTCTGATATGTTTGATAGAAGGCCACATAGGAGTCCTTGAACTTCATTCATTAGGCATTGTATAGAGGTTACTGTCATCTTGCCCAAACATCACATCACATAACCTAGGTAGGATTCAGTGTGATACTGGTTGCAGTAGAGATAATGTTGCTGATGTGGCAGTATGATATGGAATGTTTTGTCTGCATAGGGATTTATTCTTTTCCTCACTTCCTCAAACCTCATAGTATCACACAGGGTTGTACGACAGTGGGGTAGCCTAGTGGTTAAGGCGTTTGTTCATCATGAAGATTGCGGTGTGATTCCCCACGTGGATATTACTGGAATATTGCTAAAAGCAGCATAAAAACCTAGACTCACTCACTCACGCTGGATTTTAGTCCTAAGCTATCTGTTCAGTGCGATTCTCTGTTCCGCTAAGCTGAAAGAATGTTTATACTTGAGTGCACTGGCTTTCCTCTAACATGGGTTGAAGATTGTTTACATAATTATCATGTTCCTCATTAACTACTTTTCCTCAAAATTTCTCCAAGCTTAGTATTTAATCCAATCTGTAAATTGGGTCATTCCATTCAAAGGATGTGAGACCATCCAAGCATATCTATAGGCTGTCAGAACATAGCTGAAGTCTAGTCTTTTGTTCATAAATCTATTATCACTGAGCAGCTCATGCCGTGGTTGGAAGTAATGTATTGATGCTTGTGTAGGTGACGGCGTTGCCAAGGCTGCAGCTCGACCAGTGCCGCCTAAGAAGCCTCCACAGTTGCCGCCCAAACCACGCAACAGCCTCCGAGTGGCTAAAGACTCTCCAGTCGAGGAGGAAGGTAAGTCTTTGTATTTACAAGATTTATACTGAATGTGCAGTGTAGACCATAAATGCACAAAACGTCTGTTCTTGTACATAAGTACTCCCAAAATCATAACTTCACACACAATGTTCACTGTTCAACATGAGTAAAATCATTAAGTGGAAAATACATTATGTTCTTCATGCTGAGAGGTGGACAGACTTGCTCACTCGCTCGCTCACTTACTCACTTGTGTATCCTCCTGTGTTGCTGTAGGGTCGTGTGAAAGTCCCGAGAAAAAGCCTGAGGAAGGTGTGGTATACGACTCTGCCACTCTACGTTTGACAGTCAAGCAGAAGGCAATGAGAATCCACGATGGGACCAAGACTCCCCCATCTGTCAAAGCCAAGACAGGCTCCCTACCCAGAGACTCAGGTCAGAACATGGATGCTCTGTTTAACTCCCTCTTGAAAGAAGGATATTGCATTTTTATGAATTATGAAAATGTACTTTAATTTTCCTATTCTGACATATAAAAGGTGTGGCTTAGCGCCATAGATATATTGTTCTCTTCTCTCTTCAGTTCAGTTGCCCTCATGATACAATACGTAAAACTCCATTTCTGAATCCCCAGCTAAGAAATTAATAAGATATAGTTAAATGAGAGTTTATCATACTCACTTAGTCAGTATTAAAACACACAATCCTCTCTGCTTCGTTATTGTTTTTCTCTAGATTGTGTAGAACCATAGAGAGAAGAATGCCTAAGCCTTAAGATTATGGTGGAAGTATTTGTAGCTGCTGTGAATAATTGTATTAAAGTGTTTTTCTGTACCAACAGATGCTTCCGATGATTCCAAGGATGACCTTAAGTCTGACAGTTCCGTCTTAACACCTGACGAATGTGACAGCACACCAGGAAATATAAGCTCAGACTCTCAAAGTAAAGAGTTGGACTCTAAATCAGGGGAGGCCACTCCAGATAAGGAAAATGGAGATGATAGCTCTCCAGTAGTTGAGAAGAAAAAAGGCCCTGATGGCAAAGCTGACCCTGATGAAATCATGGTTTGAAGTGCCTGCGACTACAATATTTTATAGAATGACCACACTTTTATATTACTGAGGACACATTTGTGTGTTTTTTGCTAGAATGGACTCCTGAATGGGCAGAGTCTGTTGTGAGAAAGTGACTGTCAAGTATTCTTCTCACATGGTTAGGTTAGAACATTCCGGGTTTGACTTGCAACATTATTCTGGTGTGTCGACTGGTAGTCCCAGCCATGCTGCCTCGGTTGAAAGGGAGACTCGCAGTTGACGTCCTGTGAGATATTTACAGTTTATATTCATACTGCTTTCTACATTTCTACATTTTCATACATTTCATATGGTGTTCCGTACAACTTGTAAATGTTCCATATTTATTGGATGTGCTGATGTTGAATCAGTGTTTGCCTGGTGCAGCCAGGTGAAAGAGTGGGTAGCTTGTGGAAGGTCATTCTTGCCTATTGTCCAGTACACGCCCAATAGGACATAATATACACAGAAATATGCTTCTGTAATGCAGCCTAGCTCTGGACTGGTCATCCAGGCTGAAAAGCAATGCTGCCTAGCTCTGGACCAGTCCTTTTGGGTGAAATGAGATGTGGCCTAACTCTGGACTGTCATTTACTGTGAAGTGAGAGTCAGGTCTGACATGTGGTCCAGGGCTATGTATTTGGAGTTACTCCCCATTGGAAATTTGTTCTTTGACCTTGTTTCCTTGGACCTCAGAGTGAGGAAAATGTTTACTGTGTTTTCAATTTTTCAGTTGAGTTCAAGTGAATCCAAAACATTTAGATGTTATAACACATCTAAAATCCTACTGGGCAGTGAAGACAACTGGATGTTCACTTATCAGAAAGGATAGGTTCTCTTGAGCTATTGGACTAGAATAAATTCTGACAGTTTGGAGATATAGAATCTATTGTAAACAGTCATATTTGTCATCAGTTGCCCCTCTCAATAACCTAAAGATGATTCATGTTCCTATGGTCCTGGGCTGTATCCACAATCATGAGGTAATCTAGCTGCCTGGTTGGTTATAAGGACTTGGGTCTAATAATCCTTCCACAATATATGTCCAAGTGGATGTAAGATATAATATTCATCATGTATTTGATTTGGGTCAGTTTGTTTGTGTGGTCATCATCGATGGTATTGCAATGTCACCTAAATGACCGTTCTGTCATAGTAGGCAGGTGTAGAAACTCATATCTAGGAAATATATTCTACTGAAAATACTTTTCCTTTATGAGTGAAATCACAGTTGGCAATATATAAATGTGTAGAATTAACAACTTAACCAGATATGGGTTAGGCATCATCTGATTAAAATGGTTTAAACCAGAATTTATTTCTTCTCACAAAATATAATTTAGTTCCTATGTTATATGACATGGTTTCAAAAGAAACAAGTATTTTGTTATATTTTTATCCAGGACTTAATTTGTATTCATTTTAATGTGTATCCCTAGATGTTTTATTAGATGATTAACAAGTTAGTGTTTCTGTACTGTATTTTTAGACATATTATTGCAAGTACCCATAAAACATATAGTAACACCTTTGATGGATGCCGTCACTCGCTGTGTATGCTTTCTCTATAGCAGTAGCTGCAAGTATATATGACAGTATTCTACAGATGATCGAAACATTGTCTCCAACGACCTTGCTCACTTTGTTGAAGTAGTTGTGAGATTTAGAGATATCAGATTATTAGATGAGAGATTGATCAGGTCATTGTTACACACCCCATTGATATTTGTATGTGTTTGAATGGATTCCAAGCAATACCAAAGATGATCTTTGGTACTTCATCAATTCAGGTACATAAACATAGTTGGGTTCTTCTGTTGACAGTGCTGAGAGGCAGCCTAGTGGTGAAAGTGTCACGCCAAAGATCTAGGCTCATTTTCCCAGATAGATACAAAGTGTGAAGCCCATTTCTGGTGTTCCCTCATGATATATTTCTGGAATATTCCTAAAAGTGGCGTAAAACTTAACTCATTCACTCTCTCTTCTGTTGACAGAGTTTGTTTTTTTTTGACATGTTTGATTCCTTGTTTGAAAGAACAAGACAGCTCGTTTTCTCAAGCACAGCAAATTAATCTAACAAGCTAGTTGGGTTTTATGCCGATTTTGATATTCCAGCAACGTCACAACAGGGATACCAGAAATGGGCATTTGTGCACTGTACCAATTTTGGGAATCGAACACTAGCCTTCAGGATGACAAGTAAACGCTTTAACCACTAGGCTACTCTATCACCCCAAATCTAACGATATGACTGATGAGATTAAACATGTCCAAATACAGTATTTTTATTGTTCATCGACATGAGGCACCTTGACTTTTCACAAATCGTCATCATCGAGATATGTTTACCTTGAAGCATGCATTATCTTAAGAGGCCAGTGGGAAATTCTTGGGACCATTCATTATATGATGTCTGGAACTGATTGTTTTCATCCATTTACTCCTGGGAAATCTGGTGGACAACTTGACAGTGTATAAACTAAGTGTGGAATAACTTCTGTCTGTCTGTCTGTTTCTTTGACATCCATGCACAAAGACAAGTAGTTGACAGATTGCTTTGCCAGGATCAGCCTGTTCACATTGCTTGTGACTGGTGAATGTACATTGGATACACTGGTAATGATCTTTACGTAATATAAGTTCTGTTCAAGTGGCATGAAAAAAACACACCCACACTTCCTAATTGAATCCACATTGAATATTGAAAAAATGTCGAAGATTGTTGAAGATGTGTTGTACAGTAAGGCCTTTAAGGTAGTAATGTCAGTGTAATTGATTTGAAGTTTGAAGTCATTGTTCTTGACATTTACATGATATTATGGACCAAATCTAAGAACAAGAGGGCAGATGCATGAACCGAAAGGGATGCCACATTGGATCTAGCACAGGCTTCCTGCAGTCACATGTTTTTGATTTGATCTGATAGAGTTTTACAGTGTTTTTGTTCCTGATTTTGGTAGCACCATTCACATGTACTTTGATTTCATTGTAATGGTAAATATATTACCCCTGATCCTCTTCAAGCTTTCCTGCTTCAATAAGTTGAAACATTGTGAAAACAATGTTGAAAGCAGCAATGTACCAACTGACTCACTCATGGCGGGTTGTATTATTACACTTCCACTATGAAACTGTAGGAGTATATTTTCAAGAATGACCTACTCTCAAACGATGACGTTTGAAAAGGAAAAGCATTAATGATACACAGCCAGCACGTATATTTTTTTCAAAAGTTTGCTCTTTTGTAAGAATATGGATTGTTGATTGCCAGGATGAAATACTTCCATCAGTGATAATGTGAAACTGCAATTGCTTGACTTAGCTGCAGAGGTTCCCCTTAATCCCATAGACGTTTTTCTCAGTATAAGTTCCATTTACAAGCAGTATTTCAGATTTGTTACTTGGAAGCATAGGAAGATTGGAGAGCCCCATGTTAGGTCAAATGTGGTATTTTACTTATCACATGGGTTGTGTGTAAATACGGAATTGATTGTACAGTGTAAATATATATATTTCTATAAATATATTCATCCAGCTTTAAGCACATATATTGATATATCTGCTTGATTTACAATAACATGCAAAGGACCATTTTTCATGTTTATATGCTGAGTAAGCACATTTTGTAATCTCTTTATTATCCTTGTATTGTGTTCAGTCAGAGTTAAGACAAGCTTCAGATATGGCAAATATAGAGAAGCCATTCTATGTGTCTATGTTGTGATGGTATTGTGTCAAAAACTTTTACACCTAGTACGTGTTTGTGCTTCATGTGTTCAATATTACAAATGGAGCTTGTTATGAACTGAATATTTTGGTCTTACTAAGGCAAATAGAGCTCAAGATTGCTCTTGTCTGAAATTAAGGCTTGCCTTTCCTGTCAGAACAATTTCAAATAAACCACATATACAACCTAAAATGTACCACAGTGACATCTTTGTGGCCTGGAGCCTGTCCCTTTGATGCCTGTAGCTATGGAAACCATTGTCAGCTTGGTGAGATGACTCTTCAGTACATTCAAGCTTACCTTACATGGGCATAACAGCTTATCAGTGTTGATCCAGACTTTTTCACATGGACAATTTCACTGGGAACAAAGGTGTTCACATCACCAGGGTGACACTTATAAATGCTGAAATTCATGTTATTCATGTTTGGCAGGAAATCATTAGTATACTGCAAGGATTATTGCACAGTGTAGTGAATATAAGAAGTAGTACCATTAGTTCCAGGGACTCGCCAGATTCCTGGTTCTTGAGGAGACTTTCCTCCCTTAACACTAACAGGATCTGCTGCCTGTACGTTTGGTGTGCAGAACTGCTTCTCAGTGACACGTAGGTTATCTGTGATTATAGATTCAAATTGTGGTTTGCCAAAGTTCTGTGGGGGCTTGTCCTTTATTCCTTCATTAATCTGACATCCTGCATGATATAACTGCAACACTCTAACAAGCAGCATTAAACCCATCTTACTCAATCACTCCAAACAAAGGTGGCCTGGTGAATTTCCTGCACATTTTTTAAATTTCTGCCATATTGAACTAATGAAGTAGATTAGTACTTTTTAATAGATAGGCAGCTTCTTTATTCCAGTAGATTTGATGTTTCAGTGTAGATCCCAACATTTGTCATCAAGCAAACATCACTTTCTTGATAATGGTGTTAGGAGACAGACGGAAACGTTGCATCCTCTGCAATGAAGCAGTTGTCTAACCACAAACTTGTTCCTCTTCTTCACACCAGCTTCTAAATGTCACTTAAAGAAGTTGTAATGTAGTATAAGCAGGTGAACCACTCACTCGATGTTCTTATGCCAGAATATACCACATACAATAATGTCAATAATCCACACACAACGTGCAATACACACAAGAGGACCATACTTCATGCCAACAAATACATTATTGCTTAACTCTGTATTTAAGCATACATTTGATGCATTTGATTGCTTTGAATTCGACTTATGTTACTTAAAATGCATGATCCCTGAGATACTTCATTTTTAATTGTATTTAACAGGTGACAGGCTCATGTGCTTAAAATGTTTATTTTGTTTTTTGGTTCGAGAACCAATGCATTTTGTGTTAAATATTCAGCCAACATGATTGTCATTTAAGCTTTGTTCATGTTCTGTTGTGTACAGGCAGTTCAGGAGCTAAAAGGGTTTGCTGCCACGTGAGAAGGTACATCTGACATTATCTTTCCTCACACATAAATGTGCTTTTCTGATTGGCTAAGCGCTCTTCTATTATTTTCAATGTACCCTGCTTACAAGCATGGTACGTTGCAAAGTACCTGCTGCCAAATGCAACTCATTCTGTACTTCATGGTCGTACTTTTTCATCTCAGATAACATTGAAGCACACATGATGCACAGAAATTACAGATGTTTTGCATATACAAATGGATGGAAAGGAAAAAACTCCAAATTTGTTTTTCTTGTGTCACCTTCAAACAGTTCAAAATTAACATTGAGGTGTTCTGTAAGATAAATACATTGTTCACTGGTCCCTCGGGGCTCATGGGTTGATGTACCCGCAATGTTTCTTAATATTCCCCTCAACCTTTGGGCTCAGGGAACATAAATAAACATGGAGGGTACAACTTATATGAACAACTTATATTATGACTGAAGTCAGACAGGCTTTCAGGGGCAAGATGGGAATGAAGATGGCTAGGTTCAGAATTGATTTCATACTGATTTCAAGTTACTATAACGTTTACCAAATAGGAAATCAAACAGAATGATTATTTTAATGTCTCATTTTCATATGACTGAAGACACTCTAAAAAAGATATATACAAGCAGAAAATGACATTTCAACGTCAACTTTTTAATTTTTTTTGGTCAATATTGCACGTTTTGTAAGTCATTCGTAAACAATTTGGAAAAGTGATTAGGCCATCTCTTTTTAAAGTGTTTCATACTTCCAATATGCTCTTTCAATAAATGCTACCAGGAATTACCTTTTTGTTCACATCAGTGGGGAATAAAACAATGTAACAATGATTATAGTATGCTAATCAGTATTATATTTTAAACTTTCTACTGTGCCACAACGATGCTTCAATAGTGAAAATGCATGAGTAGTTGCAAACCTGATTATAGTCTGTCTTGTACTTTGGCAGCCTGTAAATATCCCAAGATCATTTGATAATCACTATTTAATCTCAGGATAGTATTGTTTTGGTGAATGTGGGCATCTTATCTTTGACTGTTGTCTTGTGTCCATGGTACCAGTGCCAGTAGTGGTAATTTAAACTGCTGTGTTTTTTTTTTTCGCTTTTATGAAACTGTTGTACCGGTATTTCTTGTGATTGTTAGTAATTTTTCATGTGAAATGATTGTATTTTAAATCATTTTCTTTCACTTTTTGACAGTATGACTATTGTTTTTTTATGTTGATTGCAAAGGTGTATCAATGATATTATAGAAAAGAAAACAAACATATTCTTCATCTAAACTGAACTGCAAAAATGTCACAAATTGTTTTATACATACAGTTTGATTTTTCATGATATTGGAATTTAAGTTTCATTTACAAATTCGTAGAATTGATCTGGTTGAAATTATCAAAGGTGAATCTCTTTCATCAGATCTGCATGAAAATCGGAATTGACATAAAAAGCTATTTCAATATTTTTTTCCATGTAAATGTTTTGACCAACGGCTGTTAGTATCTGCCTTTCTTAATTATGTGCCTTCTAAATTCTCCTACTTGTACATAATTATGTTTCTGTTTTGTACATCTTTTTTAATATAATTTGTGTTCAAAACACAGTGCAAACTGCTTGGATGATGAAGTTAATTCATCTCTATATTTTGTTCTTCCTCCAATATTTCAGTTGTATTATATTTTGTGAATCTGAAATTGAAAAAGTGCTGCTGTTGTATGTTCGATATTTCCCTTGTTTTAAGTTTAAGGTGGTAATTTGTTAGGGTTATGTTGAATGTCTAATCGAGTTAACATGTCATGATATGCTATGAAAAATACAACTAATGGTCAAGTTTTAATGGATTTATTTTCAGAACAAAGATAGTTTTATAATAAAGAGATTAGAAATCAGGAATTGTTTTTCAAATAAATAATTCTCTGCTGATGACAAGGACAGTAAATTTATGAAGTTTTGCATTTGTCAATGTTATTCAAGTCAGAACAGTTATATTTTTTGTTTTATGGATCCACCAGTTGTCTTTTCTGGAATACGAAGACAAACAAAAATTGATTTTCAAATTCAAAAAATAAAATCCTGATGTGTGTATTGCCCAAAATGTAAAATTACTAGAATTTGCTTAGTAGATTGTATTTTGCCACACACACACTTCATGAATTGCCAAAAGTAAATACTTTATCTGTTAAGAATGAACTTCGACTGGTGATTCTATTTATATTTTTCCCCTCCTGTCTTTAGGATATTTTAGGACAAAAATCTGTAAAACAAGAAAGAAAATTGGTCTGGCCTAATCAAAAGCAGTTATTGATCTCCCTTGTTTTCATATGCCTGCATTAGTCGGCAGTGTGCCAGTAAGTGTGGCCATGTGGAACAATTCAGTGTTCTTCACTTCTTTTGAGTGGTATATGATCTGCAGTTCAAATCTGTGGACTGTTTCTAAAATTGTTCTGAAACCATACAGCCACTCACTGAGATGAAAGCCAACTGTAATTACATGAAACAGTTAAGTCTAATGTCACTCCTTTATTGTAATCTATATTCTCATTCTGTTGATATGATATTTTTCCCCTAAAGTTAAACCTATTTAGTGTGGACTCTTTGCCTATGAGACGGTTTCTGTGTGTGAGCTAGGTACCATGAACTAGTTCTTCAGAACTCGGTGAATTCCGATGCTTTCGTTGTGAAGTAAGGCCCTGTTTCACAAAACTCTCGTAAGCCTAAGATCCTGTAATTTTTATTGTAGCATTCGCACCTCTTATGTTACACTATAAAGAGGCACGAATGCTAAGAGAAGGAGTTAAGAGATCTTAGGCTTATGAGCGTTTTGAGAATGTGGCACAGATTAGTAGTGATGTTCTCCGTTATGTTACGACTATGTTCTGTCTTGTGTATGTTAACACATGGTGCTTCTATGGATGCCTTATTAAGCATAATTTGATAATTAGGGTTGTTCGACCACAGTTATCTTTTACTGATCCCACTGTGTTTTAATGATCATATGACAATATTTGTAACTTATACTATTGTTTCAAGCTATCACCTTGTTCAGTAAGTAAGGATTCATTATTAAGTAAACCTTGAACAAAGAAAACAAATTCCATCACTTCTTGCTTATGAATGACATACACTGTGTATATGTTACTTGTAAGGACTGTAATTCACAAGGTGCATGCAGCTCAAGTGGTTCTCTTGCATTAAGTCACCTTCTCCATATCTGAAAGCCAATAATTAATTTGGATTTGCCTTTTAAAAATGTTTTGTTGTACCAAGCTTCCTGTAGATGAGATACATATATCGTACAGTGCGGGAGGTTTGTGAAACAGGTGTTGTCAGGTCCGTACTTCATGTACTTGTATAAAGTAGTGTGAGTTTTGGGTGTTTTTTTTTTTTTTTTTTAAAAATAGTTGTTCCTTTTTAAAGTAATTCTAAGAGTGAAAGCAACTGGAAATACAGAGTCCTTCTGGACAAATGTTAAACCTTCATTTTCTAGTTTGTACTTGAAGGATATCTGTATGTAAGATTTCATTCAGGTATGTACTTATTTTATTTTCTAAGTTGTTAGATTTTAAATGTTAGGACAATGTAGTAACATTAAACTATGTGTAAGAGGTTTGAGCATTTAGAAGTAGTAAACGGTAATTACCAGAATGATTAAAAGAGATTAGCTGCATGGGTAGTGATGAGGTACGAAGTGGTACCACACACGGCTTCACCTTGAATCTGCATGTGTTTGACACAGTGGTATTGTGCATGTGTGTTAACTCAGTGTATCACATTATTTTTCTCTCCATTGTGTATTTGTATCCCTGTACATACATATATACCACATACATTATGCAACCCAATCATGACAGGTAGGAATTTCTGTTATACTTTAAATTGTACCAGAATGGAAGTAAATAAACAAGTCTGAAAAAGGTTTGTGTTGTTATTTTATTTTGTAAGAGTAGGGAGACTATATACAGATGTTGTAGATTATCCCTGGTTAGAGACATGTAGAAACAAACTGTTCATATTGGTAACAGCGTTTCAGAGTAGTGATCTGATATGCCAACCATTGATGCCATGTGTTCAAAACAAGCACCTGTTCTCCACGCCTTTGGAACAACTCCCAGGATCTGTCATAGGAAACGTTTGACAATGTTTCCAAAGGATTTACCCAAGTACACAGCAAATGCCTGTGTGTATTCCTTATGTAACGAAATTCCGCTGGTATCCTCAAAACAATTTCGGCCCATAAGTGTGTTCAGGCTGCATGCGACTCAGAGATGTCATCTTCCTTGCTGTAACTCGCGTTTGATGGTGTAAACCAGGGATACTCTCTATATAGGCTCCCTGTGTAAACCTACACGTGTTATTTGTCATCATTCTCTGGATGGTCAGTTAATGAATTTATAACAGGTATAATTAGTAGTAACACCACTTCGGTTACTCAACAAAGGTTCCCATTTGGCATTTCTCCTGTCTGGAGTAAATACTCAACATTATAAATTAAGGTCTGTAATGGCAAATGTATTGTATGTTATGTATTATGTGCATGTAAGTGATGCAAGAGGATCAGCTGAGTAACAAAAACAAACATCGATCAGAGGATTAACCGATAACACACTGATTGATTAATTACTTTTATCTTCTAGCGGATTTGTCAAAAGGCAGTGTGTGTAGATGACTACATCCAGTCGTAAAGTGTGAGTGCAAAAACAACATCCTCCTTTCAAAGAATTAACCACTCTTGCGCTGATTGATTGATTGCTCATTATTGGTTAACTAAATTACTTAGAATAGTGGACATCATACAATTAGTTGCCAGGTGTGCTATCTTGGGAGACCAATGAGAGGTTAATCTGGTTTTCACCAACGAAAGACCACATTGGCAATCTATACAATGTATAAATGTTGCTGTTATGTTAGAAATTTACTATGAGTATAAGCAGATAGTGTGTTCTTTTATTAATTTTCAGAATCATACAAATATGACAATAAACTAATTAGGGTTATGAGACAAAATATAGAGACGTACATTGGCTTCGATATTTTTCCGTCCTAATAGTTTTTTACCATTTCTACCTCTGGCAGATGATTAATCTTCAAAGTGTTTCATTTGTTTTCATAATACATTTGTAATGAAGTAAAAATGACTTCACCTCAGTTGATCTGTCTATAATTAAAGTATCAATTGCGCTTACGGACTGCGCAGCAGAGGTCACGAACCAGTCACGAATTCTGGGATATCATCCGGGAGAGAAAAAATAACAAAAGTTTACACCAGTCCATGGAAATTGCTCCGCATCAGTGCCCCTTTAAGAACCATTATGGCGGCATAAGCAGTTTTGCACTCGTTTAACATTGCAGTAAAATAATGCACTGGCGAGTAATAAACAGAATCATAACCGAATTTCATTTGATATCAAATATATCACCACGAGTTGATAAAGTTGCACATATCCGAGGCTGGGTTTTGACATCATAGCATTGGGAGTCATGTAATTGATGCCGTCGGGGCATTGTACAAAATCTACTGTCAAAACGATATCTCTTATGACATATCGTTTGATCACAAACAAGCATCTGCCTCTCGTGGAACACATTTTGGGATGATAAAATATCATACGAGACAAAGCTGTGGTTGAGCAACAATCGACCCATCAGATCTACGAAATTACATCCTCCCCTTAACAGCCTTTATTTTTTCACTGCCAACATCTTGTCTCTGAAATAAAACAACGATGAAATTAGAATAATATTATGTAAGTATCCTAACGATTATCGTCGTTTTCAGAAACCGCAGGAACTGGACTGGCCAACAGCATAGATCTGCCGGGGCTTTCTGAACCATTTGTCTCAGGATCTGAATGACTACAAACACAAAGCACTACACCAAACATCTAGACTGAGGCTCAGGCTCTGTATACGTATAGTACAGACAGAAACAAATAATTCCATTTGAACTGAAAAGAAGCCCAACTGAGATGGGAGATTCCGAACTTGAGGAAATCTATATTTGCTTCATTTAGAATTAAAGCATTGCAGAAAGGACTGGACAGACGGGAAATTAATGTGGTTCAGGGTGTGTGAGACAAGCTACTTAAAACCCCGCCGCGGATTAACCACGGGAAATGCACTGCAAGAACAAAAGCCCCAATAATAACACCGCCGTTCAGAGTGATGAAAATTGTTGAACTCGTAAAAAAATCTGAAATAACATATTCATCCACAAAACCCTGATACCTGACATGTTTTCCCAATAACCTCATCATCAGTGATCAATAAGCCTAACATTGTAGAACACAGAAAACAAACAGTATTGGCGAGTGATTCATGGGCGTGTGCTGCATTAAATATAACCAAATGATTGCAGACAGATCAAGTGACGGTTCTACACTCAACCCCAATTAATTTCTGTGACTGTTGTTTAGCAGGCATATCAATCAACAGACCTGTTAATCCACACGCACGTTTAAGCAAGCAGCGTAATGATTAACATTGTCCGACATGTCGAACTAACGTGGATATAAATGATGTCTGTACAAAGGTGTTTTCCTAGCGGCAATGACGTAAACAGGAATTACAATGGGACATTATGATAAAGTCCACTTGCTGATAGGAGATTAGACTTTGCTGACAACGATATACCTTTCCAGTACATTGAAACCATTTACGTTAAAACCACTTACGTTAAAACCACTACAAAGACGCTGCGTTATCGCGTAGTCCTAGTTGTATCTGTACCGGCATTTTGTCTTCTCTACCTTTGTTTCGAAGCCACATGACTTGGTATTGGGAAGGTCTCAACTGTATGTCAGGTCCTGTGTAAGGTGAATCTGTTTGGTGTTTAATGCCGCACTCAGACATATTCCAGCTATATGGCGCATGTCTCATCAGCTCGGGGCCAGGGCCCCGTTTCACAAAACTCTCCTAAGCCTATCATCCCATAACTTTTCTCGTAGCATCCGTAACTCCTGTGTTACGCTATAGGAGGTACAATGGCTACGAGAAAACCTACGAGTTCTTGGGCTTACGAGAGTTTTGTGAAACGGGTCCCAGATCAACGTCAATGACATGTGCCAACCAAGTCAGAAAGCGTGACCACCTGTTAGTCTGTTAGCTTCTTACGACAGGCATGCATGGGTTAGTAGAGGCCAGTTGGGTTTTTTCTCAGTCTTAAGATGTAGTGGTTCGGCGGCTGTTTCCACTCTAGTGACGCTTCATGAATGTCAGAATCAAATGTTGACGTGTGTACGTTTGTTTTGCCCTTTGCCCCTCATAAGTAGATAGCGGAACAATTTCATTATCACTCTAGTCATATTGCTTTTAGATATTCGGTAATAAAGAGTTATTTGGATGTACCACTTGAGTCTGAGAATATATTAGCGTGAACACAAAGCGGTATTGATTACAATCCTGATTAACGATCGATCGCGGTCTGGCAATGACGTTACCATCAAATGCCGGGTTAGATTTCTTTGGCACCATCACGGGGCATGATCCGAGAAGACCGTCCTGTGGCAGTGCCAGGAACGACAAGTTGTCCCCGATTGATTTCCCTTCTTGAAATGGGAGGTCTTTTTACCTTCCGATACAATGGATTGATGTACTGAGACAAAATACCAAACGTTTTAATATGATTCATTCATACGCGTTACATAGTTTTACCTTCATTTAAGTCTGTCGCGACAAGAGCATGCATTGAAACCATATTGAGACTAATGCTAGCTTTATCTATGATATTCTAACTAAAATGGGGTCGAATTTTCTGACGATCATCTCAATTTGTGTACTGTTGATGATGAATGGAGAATCTGCCGAAGCCATGACTAGACAAATGGTTGCACGCGCAATTCCTCTTAAAGACAGAAAGCTGAATTCGGCACCACTAAAGACAGTTATTACACAATCGAGGATTGAATGTCTCAAGGAATGTATTAAAACAGCGGGGTGTGAGGCTCTAAACTTTGGAAAGATGGACAAGTGTGAACTGCTTGGAACCTACCTCTGTGCGAAGACGGCCAGCCTCATCCCTTCCACCGACTTCACCTACTACGACGTGGAATTTGAGGACACGCTGTCAGTAAGTTATGCTTGGTGTTTAAGGTGTCACGCTTGTCCACATTAGGAGAGCTTGCGTTACTTTCTCAGATAAACAGGTCGACTACAGCACCAAAAGTGTAGTTAAAGTCTTCACTTCGTTTTCAGTTAGGATCAGCTGTTGGTTACTTTGGACCTGCAGGACTATAGCACTGAAATACTATGTCGTGCAAATGTTTGACGAATATTGATGGTAACGAAATACTGTAATATAGTCTATTTGCAGCGAAAACATAGCGATGAATTTCACTTTAAACAAACCTGTAAACCAAAAAAGTGAAATTGACTTTGCGAATCCTAGTAAGTTTACCTTGCAAATTGAAAAATTAAATCTGATAACATTTATTCTAAAAGTTGTTTAACAAATGGTCATAGTTTCAAATCGCTTTATTTGTTTGTATTACAGGGTGGTATGCACATTAAATGAAACACCGAGAACAAGTAGTTGAACAAGTACTGATTTAACTGGAATACTGTTTTACTTGGAGCAGAATATAATGTCATGAATGTTTAGACTCTTTGCCTATGACAAAGCTTGTTAAATAGCTTGTTTTGAAATATGGAGTTATCGTTTTCTATATGTAAATATTGCTCTAGTGATATATATAAAGAAATTCTCTTTTACTTTGTATCTAAAACAGACTTGTGTACAATGTAAATATACAGACGTGGCCATGTCGGTATTTGTGACAGACTTTTTAATCTGACTCACTCTCAAATCCTGTTATGTATTTATATGAACAAGGAAATTGTATCTATTTAATGAAAAACATAAGGCTCAAGATGCGTGAGGCAGAGGCATGATGAAAATTCATTCTGTTGTACAATAATTACTATAAATTTTAATCCTTTCATGATGAAGCATGATTGTATATCAGTGTAGCTACAAACTGTGGCTAAAATGGTTTTGCAGATGAGACGCAGCCTTTCTGATCAGTAATGTGATTCCATCATCATCCTTCCATTTCCTTATGCTAACTGAATCGGGTGGTTGGGTAGCCGAGTGGTTTAAACGTCCGCTCGTCACGCTGAAGACCCGGGTTCGATTCTTCACACGGGTTCAGTGTGTGAACCCATTTCTGCTGCCCCCTGTTATTGCTGGAATCTGCTAAAAGCGGCGTCATGCCATACTCGCTAACTCCGAAATGATGACTTATTCACTGACTGGGTTATAAATCTCCTCCAGCTTGACCTCTTGTGTGTAGAGCCTTGCGCAAGAGAAACAGTCGCACTGTTATTATCGACACGTTAACGTAGGAGCTGTCTGTAAAAGCGCTGCTAATCAGGGTCAAATAACAGTATCCACTTCATCACTAACTGCTAAAGTGACTCAACTTATTGACTAACCAATAATCTACTACGTGAATAAATCACATGTGCACAGCTGACCCATATGGTATTTTGATACATTAGCGTCTGCCATGATACATCGCCCTGTCTTGACCCAAGCGGGTAAATATCAGCATGTTGTTATTACGCACGTTGAATATTCCTCCGTAATAATTTGAATGTCGCATATGTGCACCCAACCGATGTCGGTTTTGAATACAAAATGTTCTCCCCAAATGCTGACAGTCAAAACGATTGATAAGTTGAGCGGAAGCTGTCCCGGGGGAATCGGAGAACTGAGAGGGTTACCTTCTCTGTGTACATTCTTCCAGTTTTGGAAAAAAAAACATACCATGCGTTAAATTAATGTTTTGATTTATCTATTCATAATGAAAAAAAATGTGAGTGCCAAGCATGATGGTTGCCGTGGTAACGTTTCATCAGCTAGGGCCATATTACTTTCGCCATTGCTATCACTCTTTGCAGACAGAATGCATAGAATTAGCCCTAGCCATGTGTAAGTGAGTGAGCGAGTTTAGTTTTTCGCCGCACTCAGTAATATTCCCCCTACGTGACGGCGGACCAGACAATCCAATGATGACCATCATGGATCTACGCACCGGGAACCGATGACATGTGTCAACCAAGCCAGCGAGTCTGACTACCTGATCCCGTTAGTCGCCTCTTACGGCAAACATGGGCTACTGAAGATCAAATCTAACTCTGATCTTCACCAGTCCGTCACCATGGATTTATTTATCATCAAACTTAACGTAAACTATTGATTTCAGAATATTGGTATCCATGACTCGAAAACGTCTTGCAAGACTGAGGGAAAGTGTTCTCCGAAATGTGGTGAGTGAACCAAAAAGTCCATTTGTCGATTGCCACTCGCTCCGTATTGTGCAGGTTTATTTGTATGACAGTGTCAGTCATCATCATCATCATCATCATTATCATCATCATCATCATCATCATCATCATCATCATCACTACATCACCATCGACACATCACCATCAACACCACCACCACAACCATCATCATCATCATCATCATCATCATCATCATCATCAGTAGCAGCAACGAAAAAACCAGCAGTAACAGCAATAACAGCATCGTGGCTATATTCTTTTGACTTTCAAAAACCCCTTTTATGTACGTGTTCGAAATACAAAACTCCGATTGTTTGTCACAAAGTTTCGTTTAATCCTATGACGAAGATTTGGAATCCTCGAAGGTGGATATTTCAAAATTACAAAGTTCACCAGGCATATTGCTAAAAACGGCATAAAAGCTAAACCCACTCACCCGCAGGTTTGTGGTACTTAAACTGTGCCGAATATTCCAGAATGTGAATGGACATCCGACTTTGACGTCTACCCCGGGGCCTACGTGGCCGGCTTCACCATGGAGACCGTCAACAGCGTGACGCAGGAGGAGTGTCAACAACGTTGCGTTGACGCTACGACGTTCCAGTGCAAGTCTGCAGATTACAGCTTCTCCTCCACGTGCTACTTGTCTCACGTCAACCGCATCGACGTTCCGGAGGCCTTCCACACCCAAAACGGCTACACCTACCTTCACAGAAAGTGTCAGTAGATGCAGGTTGTTGCCGCCATTCGCAGACTGATCTTGTCTGCTCGGTGTTCTCATTTAACTCCTTTGTCAAATCTACACCACACTACTATATCAATACAGGTGATAATTTGTGTGAAAGACATGCTAAAGTAATCACAATGTATGTATTCCCTGAACGGATGCTTTCGCTTTGGCCCGAATTCTTTTCAAATAAAGATATTTTTTCTGTTTAGTTGGCGCTTTATATACGTACATAGACGTATTATGGTAACTCCAAGGTGTAGGTACAATTGCACCCTGAGGCGATTCTTGACACTTTCTTGACGACGCTAACTTCTGGTTTTCAGTCCTTGACCTTTACATTCAAGGCAACTGGATGAACACAGCTCAGGCCGTAAGCAGAAGTTATATTGTCTAATCTCGGAGATATCCCTTTTCATGTATTTTTGTAAGTTAAAAGTATAATCTGTTTTATTGAAAAGAACCCTTGCTACGCAGCCGAGAACCATACCAACGCTGTCCATTTGAAATGTCATCTGGGCCAGAGACCATACATCATTCAGTCATTGGTCATCAGCTGCAGCGTTGTCGGGCTAAGGTCCAGACAGGTCGTTGGATATTGTTTGCTGGTTGTTTAACTCCGGACTCAGCAATATTGTAGGCATGTGGTATATATCCACCAAGCCAGCGAGTCTGACCACCATGGCCGCCATGTTGAAATTTAATCTTAGTCCATTTAGTCTAATGATCAGAGTGTAAAATGCAGAGATTAATTTGCAAATATCACCAGGAACACCTTATTTGAGACTGAACAACTTCAAAACAATAATTTTCATTGTACGGGGAGGAAGAACGTTCGTTGTTTTCCTTGTCTGAATCCAATTACTGTTGCACTTCTGCATGTGTCTATAACATAATCAGCAATCAGGATATCTCGACGATATCCATCATTTACTGAACAGTAAGAGATCTGATAACTTTACTTTGAGAAGGCGTACTGAATACATTTCACGCATAGTTTGACACAAAACTATGAATTGCAATCTAATAAGTAATATTAAACATAAAACACTTAGTGAAACGCTGATCATAATTAAAAGATCATACCAACCCTGTGAGGTCTTTGCAGATATATTATTCTAAAATAACAAAAACGTTGTGTTCGAGGAGCACGTGCACAAGTATCGACAAAGTTTTTGATTCATTAACCTGTACTGTGCTGTCTCCACCATTCTCGCGCGCCTGGCTGTCCATTTCTCTGCTTTCCTTCCTCGTAACAAACAGGGAACTGTGTCAATATTATTATGATAGTTTGTTAAACAACCTTTTCATTTTTAGGATAAAAAACCTGCAAAAACCTCAGAGAGTTGGTATGATGTTCAATTATGAACAGCCTTTCATTGAGTATTTTATGGTTTTTAGTTTTAAAGTTAGATGTCAATTCATCGGTCCGCTTTTGAGCCAAACGGACTATAGTGCTGCAGCGGAATCGCCAGTAGCTGATGCGCCCGTAAAATATACGCACATGCAGCACTTTCCGGAGCCAAGTTTATGCGTTCAAACTTCGAAGGTAGTTCTCGGTGTACGTACTACTGACCGTCATGTTTACCCAGGGCTGTCGTCAGACTGTATCCACGGGATGGCAACTCCAATACCTCAATGTGGCAAGAGTGAACTTCCTACGATAAACCTACGATATAGTGTCTTATGATCCTAACCCTACTTCCACATACATGCAACACATACGGCCCTAGTACGCTCCCCCTGAACATCCCCCCCCAAAAAAAGAAAAAAAACCCAAAAAACAACAACAACAAAAAAAACCCAAAAAAAAAACAAATCAAAACAAAAACACACACACACACCCTACTTACTACCCACATTTTCTAGACTTGCATTGGCTTTCTTGGATACATTTGCTTCAGGGTCCCTACGTCAGACTACCACCCTACCCGCCAAGCACAATATCCGCTATGTTTTTGCTTTCAGACAAAAAAAACCCCAAAATTTTACGCTTTCTGTTTTGAACCACATATTTCTATGATCGACATGTTCATACGGACTTTTGGCACAGACTATTGCGGTGTTATTAATATAAGCATGCCTTCAGACAAATCTCAGTAACATCCGGTTTCAGTTCTTGCTAACGATTAACAAACCGTCGTTAGCAACCATTACGATCTGATGATAATGACATCATTTTTAAAGCAAAGAGAGTGCGTCGTTCACGTATTCGTGATTTCCCAGGATGCAAAGCTAAGGTAACGAGACGATGCCTACAATGTAAGCACTTTCCTAACTCCTAACGCTGGCACGTCAATTATGAAAGGTACACCCTCCCCTCTCTTTATCTGTCGATCTCCGAAACAGACAGACAATGTTTGTTTACAGCTGACAGTAACGTTTATGTTTATTAAATGAACTTAACATACAATCTACACAGGAGTAAACTGGAACGACACAGCAATTGTTATTTATCGCTTTCTCTGTTGTTTTACCTGTCCGTGTTACAACACATCACTTCACAACAGTTCTCCTGTCTGTTTGTTTGTGTTGGAGTTATTGTTCTGACTAAAGGAAACAACATTATCTCTTATGAAATCTAGTAATTGTTTTTAAATTATGTCGTAGTTATACTGACTGTACTTTAAAGACCCGTGAAACTAAATTCGTAGTCACAATACTTATATAACATAAATCAAATTCACATTACAAAAATATTTTCTATTCAACACATACCTAAGCTTAGTTATCCACAGACATTTGTAAACATAAATAATGAAATACAACCGAATCCCGTTTATCCTGACATTTTGGTGACACTCGCTTGATAATCCTAATCCCTTATCGTCTGGTTAGCGAGGCGTCCGGTTAAGTTGATCAAGCAAGCAAACTGTATTTACGATGTATATTGAAAATTTATTCATGCATGTATATATAACAATAAAGCAATGGTCAATAGTAAAAACAGTAAATCATAACATAAATGTGCCAATAAACTTTCTTTCAGCACGTTGATTCATGTTGCACTTGAAACATTGTATATCTTAATAGTTAACTCGATGTCAACGCTTGATAATCCTTATCCTACTTAACATGTATTTTCGTTACTGATGAGATGTTCTCACACCCTAATTAACAACTGAAATGACAAGCGTTTCGTTTTACCTCAAATCTTCCTGGAGGCGGCGTTTCCGGATATACGGGGTCCGAATAAACGAAGTCCGACTGTAAAGGTGTCTTTAAATGACAGTGCATAATAACCGTTATAATAGCGTAGTTCCTATAGGGAGTAACCGTAGGGTAGCGAAGTGATTAATTTGTTCCCAAGACCGGGTTCATTATCTGATATTGGTACATTGTGTGAAACCCATTTCAAGTTGCATAAGATGTTGCTTAAAGGGACACAAAGAGCTCTCGCTCGCTCATTCATGTGACTGTATAACATTCCAGCTATATGACAGCGGTCTGTACATAGCGAGTCTGGACCAGACAAGTGATCAACAGCATGAGCATCGATCTACGCAACTGGAAGACGATGACATGTCAGCCAAGTCATCGAGCCTGACCTCCCGACAGTCCAGTGTTTTGGTCTTATTTTTGAACGTATACATTCCTTTCCTGTACACTAAGCGCGACTGGTATAAAACCAACTATGTACCAACATATGGTAAATGAATGACAGTGAGTGAGTGAGTTTAGCTTTACGCCGCACTCAGCAATATTCCAGCTATATGGCGGCAATCTGTAAAACATCGAGTCTGAACCAGACACTCCAGCGATCAACAGCATAAGCAACGATCTACGCAAATTAGTCGCGTCTTACGACAAGCATGAGTTACTGAAGATTGTAACCCGGATGATCATGGTCCTACTCGATAATGATGTTTTTGATATGAGAATCACTGGTGTGTTTTGGAAATTAAGATCGCATTTTGTTTAATTTTGCGAATGTTTTAGACATAGTAACATTTTGAAAACGTTTCCAATGTTTTGGTCTTATTTTTTAAGTTTATACATTCCTTTCCTGTGTACTAAAGCCGATTTGTCTATTGGTATAAAACAAAATATGTACCAACACTTTGTAATGAGTGAGTGAGGTTAGTTTTACGCCGCTTTTAGCAATATTGGAGCAATGTCACGACCGGGGATACCAGAAATGGGATTCAAACAGATGGGGATTCGAACCCAGGACGTGACAAGCCGTGGCGTGTTAAACGCCCACAGGAAGACCAGGGACCGTTCTGCGACTACACAGATACATCAAGCTACTCTTGTTTCACCTCACTCCTGCCACTTCTTCTGGCTGGCGTGTTCCGATCGCGCTGGTGCTGAAGGCTAAAGTGCTGAAACCTTTGTCATGTCCAGCTAACAGTGCTCAAAGAGAGGAATGCTGTGCCGTCTTGGCGGCTTGAGTCGCCCACTGCCAGTTATGTCGTCGTATATTTTATCAACATTTTTCTGTAGTAGCTGCAGCTGAAAGTCTTCTTGGACTTGGATCATGTCCGAGACTCTCTCCTTTCCTTGAAATCTGATGTCCGCCTCTGACACAGACAAAGGAAGGAACCCCATCCCCTAACATTGATGGGAATATTGCTGTTTCCGTTCGGTGGTGCTTGAAACCAGTGACACTTTTGTTAACTTTCTCAAAAGTCACTTTCACAAATACAGATTTCTGAAATATTCTGACCGGAGATATATTTCGGTCAAACAAAGCGCTTTGAGCGTTCATATAGATGGGATGGACAATTACCCATATATAATCATAATTAGAGTCGGTCATTTGTGGAGAAACATTCTGAGAAACCAGTGCATGGTATGTAATCAAAATATCAATAAGAGACTTTAAGAGACTCTCGGACACCTTGTCAGTGGATGCCCTTCCTCTTGCAAACAGCATATCTTAAAAGACATGATGGTATGGCTTGCTACTTCTACCACAGGCCATAACCTGTTTCTCTGCGTCTCCGCGAAGTCTGTAGCTTGGACTCCGAAGACCATGCACATGTCCAGGGCGTCATGGAAAATGATGCTTTTAAATTTCTCTGGAATAGGCCAATATAAAGCCACAGAATTCCTGTCAACCAACAGAATCTTGTCATTTTTTAAATAAACCTATTGACTTTATTTATGCTATTGAATTTTGTGTCCCTTTTGACAGCAATTAGATTGGCAAGATTCAAAGTATGCTACATATTAAATGTCTTGCTTGCATTCCACGTGCACTGTCGCAAGGCTCCCCATTGTTTTCGACGCCCTTGGTTTTGGTACCTCCTGATCTCTTGGCGCAGGTCGGGAGAGTGCACGAGTTCTCCCCCGGGATTCCGACACTATGGATAATGCAGGCGGCTATAGTGTTGGGTAGCCTTCATATTCTCCGGAAAGTTCTTGGTGGGTTAAAAAAATCAGCGGCTCGTCCCATTCGCTGTCTGGGCTGCGTGGAGAGAGGGCAAGGGCCCAGAGCTGATGATGAGCCTTACCGGCCTGACTGTGCCAGGATCACCAAAACCCTCTCGGCTGCATACTATTTTTAATCTGTAAAACATAATATTACATGCAGTAAATGTGAGAGTTTAATTTTACGCTGCACTCAGCAATAGTCCAACCATATGGCGGCGGTCTGTAAATAACCGGTTCTGGACCAGATAATCCAGTGATCAACAACATGAACGTCGATCTACACAATTTGCATACGTTGACGAGTTAACGTCCTGAGTGAAGCAAGTCTAGACTTCCTCAGAGTCCGACATTCCAATCTCGGAACTCTTGTGCTTCTTTTCAAGATATTTTTTTCCATGAACACATATTTTCTGGGACCAGGCGTATCCAGAACAAACCATACGCCCAAATGAATCGCTGCTGAATACATGTATATCGGATCCTTTCAGCTTCGGTCGCGTCAGGCACTAGGGTCATTGTAATTTAATTTGATTCCGTTCTAATTTTGTGACAAGCCACTTTCGGCAGCACTTATGTTGAACACTCATTGTATGTGTCCTTTTTAAGATAATTCCTCAACTGATATCCAATCCTATATACTGCTAGTCACTGGTCTGATGTTAAGCAGAGTTTGACCTGTATCGGCTAGCGATAAGGGACGTAGAGTCGACTACTACATTAGGCAAGATCAAAGAAGAAATAACTTAAACGAAGAGCCAAACATTAACACGTGAAGTTTTATGGACAACTACTTTTATATTCGCTGTAAGACGTGCCAGGTCGACCCCATGGCCCTCATCAGGTGAGTACAGAGTAAACCTATCAACGAAACTAGAGAGTAACAAAACAACACCAAAACCCGATCATCATCCTGTTATTAACTTACCTACAGCAATAAAAGGAACATAAACAAGACAATGACCGTATCATATCGCACTTAAAGAGAGTTGTAACATATTCAACCTGGCAAACCGTTTCTAACGCTATCACAACACTCAATATGGTTCTGTACACTAGCGCTGTGTACCTTTGCCACCTTTCTCAGTGTGTGCGTCTGTGTAATGAATCACCTGCAGCTTTGTGGATGTGTCAGTAATGCTTAGCGTTGTAGTCGACTAGTTCCGGCTGAATGGAACATTGATTTTGACCCTAATCTGAAAGACACATCAGCGTGTTGTCAAGGATGCCGACATTGTAACTCGTTAGCTGGGTCAGTGCTCAGTGAGAACATCACTATTGCAGCTACTGTACCCCAACTTTCCGGAAGAACACGAGGAAGCTTGAATTTGCTCATGTTTTAATTCGTCACCACCCGCCCCTTTCCGTCCCGGGATAACACGAGTTGGTCACGAATGAAAAATTGGTTGTGACGTTTCTGAAATTGGTATGTTTTGGTATGCTTGTTCCATTGTGATTCCCGCTGCGCACAACAGCAACAATAGCACAGAGAGATGCTAAACGAAAGGAAGCCAGACCGTGGACACAAATATTTTGACCAATACAAAATGGCGGCATTCCCACAAAAACAGATCATTTGCTCTGAAATGAGCGACCATATATGGCCTCTGTCCCAAATGATATCTCTCCTCGTAAAGATCAGGTGAACTCTAATCAGCCAATCAGCTTCTAGGTTTGTAAATTCACGGTACATCAGACGATTATGATCAGGCACAATTATATATTGAAATGGCAGCATCCTCAGGAGATGTCTGAGAGCAGTGGCAGCGACATATTTAATGTTCTGCTGCTGGATCTATGGCTGCAATGAAAGTTCCGAATCGAGGTGGTACGTTTATGAAACGAAGATATTTCAGAACACAGACGTCTGATTGGCTGAAAAAATGTATCTTTAGAGGCTAGATATCACTGAAACAACGATCATGTGACGATTTTGCTGAAATTGACTCACTCATGTAAGTACATGAGTCTGAACAACTCGTAGACATTTGGTTGAACTTCTGGTCAATGTATATGTCCTCACTCTGAGTGACAAATGCAGGATGCGATAAAACCTCTACGTAAAACAATATGAAGGAGACAGAGAATGAACGTCATCAGACAGCCAGCCAGGTTTACCCATCCAACTGACACGACGGAGACAAATCCCCCAATTCCTCACAATTCAGTGTATACTCGTAGGAAACAGTGGAGGTGGGGTAGTATAGTGGTTAAAGCGTTCGCTGGTCACGCCGAAGTCCCGGTTTCGATTCCCCACTTGAGTACAAAGCATGAAGCCCGTTTCTGGTGTCCCCCTCGTGGAATTTAACAATATCCAGTAATAGATGGGGACACCAGAAATTAACTCCTCACATTACACCCATGTGGAGACACTCGTGGTAGATATTTGGTACAGCGAACGGAGTCAATACCAAGCGCTAAGCCCGAAATATGTTAACTCTTATCAAACCAGTCAGGATTTAAGAGAGAAAAAGAAATCCCAAAAAAGTATAACGAGAAAACAATTAATCTCTCCTCTTGGCTATGGCTTTTTCCTCTTTGTCTTTCATTTCTTGCCGAACAGACACATCCGGACAGAAGCCCTTGTCGTTGTATCTAAACTCTGATTTATGCAACAAACAACTGAACAATCTCATGCAAAGATTTACACACACACCATTTCCGATGTTTTTTTTAATTGACACATTCGCAAAAGACATTCATAAAAGACGACCAGGTCCATATTCTGTAAACTTCTCCATCACTGTATGCGTCGTGAGGACAGTCTACTGGGATGTCATGTACTGTGATTAGTCTGTCTCGCCGTCCAGAAGCATACTCTTTTCAACCATCCGCGAAGATCCAGGGCACATTGATCTGCAGCAAATATGCCATCGTGTCTCAGTTGGCTAGATCGATGCTCATGCCATCGACCACTGGATTGTCTTATCACTAAACATCATTAAACATCAAACCAACTCCTCTTCGCCCAGCCCATACCCTAAAGCAAACGCCCCGGACTTCCGGTTCAGGAAATGTCCCGCCTTCACACTGATTTAAAGTGAAATCTTGTTTTCAGCGAATTAATGATGTTCTGTTTTCTGATTGTTTTGCAACGCAATATCTCAGTTATTTTCCACCGTTGTGATATTGCTGGAATATTGCTGGAATATTGCTGAAGGCGACGTAAAACCCATGACTGATGATTAGTTATTTATGTTCTCATCTAACTGGCTCACAAATTATGTAAAAAATTCAGCGAAGACCACCGCTGTCTTTAGATGACCCTGAAACAATATCCAGCAGAGTGATATGGTTAATATTCTATACATTCCCGAATTAAAGGCAGAATGTACGAATGCCTGGGCCAGCTTAACTCATCACGCACGCCAGCATTGACACACTCGTGCCGCCCTTTATGCAACTCGCAATTTCCGGAAATAACCGACTGCAGGTGAATGTCATAGAATGTCGTCAGTAACAGCCTAACTGCAGAAAGATCAGAACTCACTTGACGGGGTCGTGGGACTGTGAACGTTTTTTCCCAGGTTCTTATAACGGTATCTGACAAAATGAAGAACGGTACATTTACTGGGAAGAGCGTAAAACTTTAGTGAAAGGGTGAGCTCACCTACAATCTAATCAAAATTCCATATATGGTGAACGAAAGAGTACTATTCTCGGCATTCGTACAGATGGTCAAATTTTCCTGACTGCTTAGATTTTTCACTCACTTGACGTTAAGCATCACGATTGTTATGCTTTAAATTAATAGTGACTCTTGCTTGTGATGAGCTGTGATTGAGTAGAAGACTGGGGCTGTGAACTAAAATCTACGTTTTGAAATAAACATATTTTAAAGACAGTAAAAGTATGTTCATAAAATATAATAAAATACAATATTACATTGTATGGGTAAATATGGGTATATTTGTTTCAGAGTAGAGCTGGGCCGCTGAACTGGCTGATGCATGTTGTCTTTGTGTAGGTCGATGCTCATGATATCGCTCACTGGATGGCCAATGTATGTTTGATGCTGTTACACACTGCCATTACAGTGTACTTTATTCACCGTTCACGAGGGGAACATTGGTCGATGCATCCTGTACGTTCGTATATGTTCTCAGAGCCCAAGGGATCACAATAAGAACCAGAGTTAGGCAATTAGCCATTATACCGACAACAACCAAAACACTGCTAACACGATGTACCAAATGAATTATCACAGTTCGGCATTTTCAAATGTTACTCGTTTGTAAGCTGGATACATTGACTGACTCAGCCAAACAGAAAACGACATTTATGTGTGAGGTAAAATAAAAATGGAATTTTGCTGAGTTCATTGGTAAATATTAGTCACTTACCAACTATTTAAGTAACATGTTCACGTGATACTGTCCGTTGATTACTACATGAATGCAATGCCTTTGAATGTAATTTTAGGCAGATCATTATATACATGTGATGCAGTGGGAATACCGGATTCTTTTTGTTGCCTAGACCAAACAATCCAGTGATCAACAGCACGCGTATCGGGAACCGATGACTGTCAGCGAACCTGACCATCCGATCCCATTAGACAAGCATAGTCGTCTTCTATGGCAAGCATGGGTTTCTGAATGCCTATTCTACCCCGGGACCCTCACGCTTTTAGGTGCTGGACAACAGCACTAACCTGTATCTTCACGATTTGCTGTATATTACTTCAGTTCATTGTTATGACATAACACGCCAACTGAAGTAATTTTAAAGATTCGAGTGCCCTAAAGGTCTTTTGCGGGGAACATATTGCAAATAATTCGTTGTGCAACCTGGTAAATGGCTCTGACGTGGCCTGTATGCCGTTGTACAAAGCTACCACATGACTAAGGTGATCGCAGCTCCCATGCCTTTACAATAACATACAACTAGAAGCGCGAATGTTGTATTGTACAATGGCATCCTGGAGACAGACGCCAAGGTCACGACCTAGACACTTTTTAGGGAAGGTCAACACGGGCCAAGGAGGTTATGTCAATGCAGCAGTGGACCGTGAACTTTATGGGGTCATCGCTTCTTTACGACCAACACAGAACTGATTACCATGCAGGAAAACAACACTTTATAATGAGTGTGATTCTAGCGGTTCTCAGACCGTGTCTAAGTGGAAACAAGCATGTTGGTAGGTTAAGCTATCCGAGTGTTTTTATCTTTTACGGAATTTTAATGAAAAAAAAACACGCTTACTCTTTATTTACCAACACTGTTGAAAACGAAATACCATTGATAATACAAGAGCCAACAGTATATTTATGTTCAACCCAATGACACGCTGTGGTCGTGAACAATGTCTATCATGTTCCTTAAGTACGGATAGTTTCGGGGAGCTTTTACCAACCCTGGCATGGTTTCAGCAGGGCCAACTGAACGCTTATCTCCAGTCTGCCTCACAATCACCAAACAGCATTATTTTCCCATAATGCCAAGCCTGCAAACCTAAAGCCCTAGATGAAGCGATTTATCCCCCTTATCACTGGAAACTCCTTATAAATTAAAATGGATTATCTGTTGCTCTGAAAATTATATATATTCAGAGACAAGGCGTTAGTTTAACTCTCCAGCCGGCCTGGTTCGGTTAAACGTAATAGTTATGCTTTATTTACACAGACCACAGGACACAACTACAGGACACAACCACAGAACTATCCAGGATCTAAACCAGACCCTTGTTTGTGGTATATATATTTTTCTTAAACAGGTTTGGTCCAGGCATAGTTGACATATGAACTGCATGATGTGTCAACTGACTGTCTGAGTTTGGTTTAGCAATATTCCAGCAACATCCATGGCAGAAACACCAAAAAATGGGTTTCACACTTTGCACCGATGTGGGGATTCGGACCTGGGTCTTGGGTGTGACGAGCCAACACTTTAACCACTTGCCTACTCCATCGCCCTATGGATTTTTGAACAGGCTGCTGATTAAGATACATGAACTATAACATGGGGGTATCTACTCTTGAGGGTTCACACCAAAACCATGATACGGTGTAGACACGATACAGTTCACAGGAACATAGTATTTACCCGATAATATACTCCATAGTGCTGACAACGAACTGACCTCAATGGTGACCCTATATATCACGAATATTTACATCGTTTAAAGCACAACAATTCACCAAGAATTAAGGACTCACTATAACAAGCACGTGTCCCTGTTAGGCTGCATAAAAATAATTAAATGTTTCTCGGGGACATTTTGTTCAAAAGAGACGAGGGTGGTAGAACCTTTTGAAATTGATGATGGAAAAAAAGTGTCGAGGGAGGAACATGTTTTTATTTTATTTTCTCAGAAATACAGTTTGGAATGTTAAGCAGGTGTTTATGAGTCGTAGATTCAGTCACATTCGTTCTTACAGACACTCATTCATATAGTGGACAAATGGATGATCGGGGCGCTGCAAAGTTAAAATTATTTTCTTAAAATGGCAATAAAAACTTGTTAAGCGCACAAGTAAAAGTGACGCGCCGATGCCCGAGAAATATATCTCTCTTTCTATTTAGCTGTAGAACAACACCATACACATACACATCATAGCGTTGGCACTGTTTACATAGTGCAGCAAGGGATCAGGGAACTGGACAGCTACGCAGAACATACAGCAGGACATGTAGGTTAAGAATACCAAAACACGTATTGTCCAAACATGGTTTGTTCCATGAGTGGAATCGAACCCGGGTGTTCGACGTTATGAGCGGAAGCTTTAACCACTGGAGTGCCAGTCGCCACAAGAACACATCCTACTGCACCAGTCAGACCGTAGGACAAGACACTGTGCAAAGAACAGCGCTGAAGATGATCTGTCTTTGCTCCAAGGTTGTACTGAATACTGAGTCCATGGATGTATAGTAAGTCTATCCTTCAGAGAGGCAAGTTTAGGTGAATGAGTGAGTGAGTTTAGTTTTACGACGCCCTCTGCAATATTCCAGCTATATGGCGGCAGTCTGGAAATAATCGAGGCTGGACCAGACAATCCAGTGACCAACAACATGAGCATCGATCTGCGCAATTGGGAACCGATGACATGTGTTAACCAAGTCAACCGAGCCTGACCACCCGATCTCGTTAGTCGTCTCTTACGACAAGCATAGTCGCCTTTTATGGCAGGCATGGGTTGCTGAAGGCCTTTTCTACTTCGAATCTTTCAAGGATCTGATGTTTCAACAAGAACACGTGATTGCATATTTCAACAATAACACAACATTCAAATGATATTTCAACAATAACACAACATTGCATGATATTTCAACAGGAAATAAAATTGCATGATATTTCAAGAACGAACATCTAAAGATATTTCAACAATAGCAGAAGATTACATGATATTTCAGCAAGAAAACAACGTGACATGATATTTATCTGGAATATCTGTTCTTTAAGGAGGATTTTCTGACATTCCACCACCAGCAAGATACACCACAATGGAGCAATGGTCGAGAACCAGCCGCGTGGTTTAGCACTGTAAGTACATACCCACATGGCGATGGTGCGCCTCCATTTACACCGCATTAAAACCACCACCGTCTTGAAAACATTAATTCAAACTGCCACACTCGAGGTAACCTCTTCCAGAGGTGCCTCCGTTCTCAATTTTAGGAGGATAATAGAAAAAAGTGCACGTTTTGATGCCACGAAAAATGGTATGGCCATCGCGTATTAATATTCATTAATATTGGAAATGTGGATATGATCAGGGTTCGGGTCTGGGGCGTAACAGAACTGCCTGGTTAATAACGTCTTGCACAACCGAGTGGTCTGGAGACAGGCCTGGAAAATGCAGCAGGGAGGTTGGACGTGACGTTTTTATACATTTTGCCTATCCATTTTACCATGCCCATCCATCCATATTATCAGCTGCTGCATTCATATTTACCAGCTACATATGCATACATTTTACCAGCTGCGAGTAAATGCAACAATGTTACTACCTGCATATATATCCACTTTCATTTACATATATTGCGCGGGGCGGTGGGGTAGCCTAATGATTAAAGCGTTCGCTCGTCACGCCGAAGACCCGGGTTCGATTCCCCACATGGGTACAATGTGTGAGGCCCATTTTCTGGTGTCCCCCGCCGTGATATATCTGGAATATTGCTAAAAGTGGCGTAAAACCAAACTGACTCACTCACATACATTTCGCCATGCATATTCGCTCTACAAGCTACATGCATATCTATTTTTCCAAAGACATGCGTATCCATCTTATATGTACTAGCTACATGAACACTCTTTAAAAAGGAAACACATAGGTGATTGTGTGAATATTGACGTAACTGCTGCAAAAACATTACAAATATACTATTTCTTTCCAAAGCGTCATCTTTGTTTGATCATAAACAGCTTCTGCTCCAAAACGTGTTCCCTTGTTTCGGAAGGGTTTGAAGAAAATTGTATGGGGTTCGCGTGGAACGATCTTTGGCCAGTAGAGGACCCTTTCATTTCATATTATAATCAAAATTCGTAATTTTGTTTGAAATACATTAAATGGTAGTTTCCATGGGGACTGAGAGTATTAGTAAGAGATATACTGTGTTGGTATTTAGAGACGTGTTGTGTGATATAGTGCCTTTAAACTAATAGAATCCATTCTTCTAAAAATTGGTAACGCGTTTCTTCGTTTTTTGGAAGAGTGTATATCCAGTCACACTCGACCTGGTATACATCCGATAAAACTGTTTACATCGTTGTGTTTTTACATCAGCGACGCAGCACAAGAATTCGACCTTGTGTGCACGAACAGTTGACGGCACAGTATGTATATAACGATCTAACAGATACAATGAATTGTTACTCACCCCTCCCACTCATTCAAATACTCACCCAAGCCGCGGGGCGGTGGGGTAGTCTAGCGGTTAAAGCGTTCGCTCGTCACGCCGAAGACCCGGGTTCAACTCCCACTTGGGTACAATGTGTGGAGTCCATTTAGGGTGTCCGCCTCCGTGATATTGCTGGAATAGGGCTAAATAGCGGAGTAAACTGAACTTACTCGATCACCCAAACCACCCAAACCACCCAGCCACTCATTCACTCATCAAAACCATTCACAGCCCCCCTCACTCACTCACTCACTCATTCAGTCACTCATCCTCACCGCAATAACCACGTGTCTATCGCTACAGCCCGCGTCAATGGAATAAATGGAATATAAAACATTGCCTCTGAGTTCTGTCTGGTTGTACATGCTTCGGGTTACCGTACCACATGTTTTAAGCATTATATTTGCAAGTGTGTATTCCTCAACACCAACCCTGTTTGTGAAGGTCAGATAGTAGCCTATCTCACAGTCCCTGAACCACATTATGTTCCCTACAGCCTAGCCCTCCCTGCAGTGCTAAGGCTCTAAATAAAGCAAGTCTAGATTTCCTCGGGTTCAGGAATCTCTGGTCTTCCTGGAGCTCCTTTTCAATTTATATGGGTTAGTTTGTTACTATATTTATGTTAAAAGACTAAACATTAGTCTAGTCTGACAGCGGCAACAGCTCCTGTGGTGCATCAGCTGTTCCACCGAGAGCGGGAAATGCACATGTCACAACCAACTGGTTGTATCACAAAAACCTCGGGCCGCATACAAGCGCGGCTATGTCTCTCGACATCTCGCGAACTTTCCCTCGCCTCCAAATCGCAATGCCACCAAAAGCGACGTACCATGTTCTTTGAACAGCTTCCCAGGAAGAGTTTCTTGTGGAGGTCTTCAGAAGTCTAGTATTATCGTGTCGATGTATCTGATAAAGGTCATAGGTTGCCCGTCACAGAGGCCATTTCAATTCAGGCTGCCGCGGAAAGACGTCCAACACGTTTCACACATTAAGGACTGTAAAAAACGTCATGAGGCGAGCAGAAATTAAATAACAAGAACCTAGGTTCACTTAAGTTCACAATCTGAGCTTTGGATTGGATATTTTCAGATTTCTTCTGTTTTGGGAAAGAGATTATTTGAAGGCAATGTTACATTAATGATAAATGTTCATATTGCACATTCTACATGGTGAATGAATAATGCATGTGAATGGGGCCTTTACGTCGCCTTTAGCGCTGCTCCAGCCACACAAGTGGCTGTGTGACTGTGAGCGCGTGCGTGTGCGTGTGCGTGTGCGTGTGCGTGAATATATTTCAGTACTCGATCCCAGCTGTATGACCACGATAGATGATCGCGGCAATCGGCTAATTCAGTGTCACACTGAATAAGCCAGTGCAACACTGTGTGTTGTCACACACCGGCACTGTATGTGTCATCAACCACCGGTTTACAATCTCCGAATGAGTATGTCTCACCATCTGTAGCATCCATTACCACATGTTGAATTCTCAAGCTACCTCATCTCAGATCCTGACAAGTACCAAACTAATCCAGATCTCATTCCACTGTGCTGTACACCCCACGCGGCGTGTATTCCTGGGATGGGTTATAACACACTGATAACTCGCACTACTACAGTAACATCAACAGCAAATGTTGTAGATGCGGCTGATTGGGGCAATTTACTCTGTCTAATGGCTTCATTTCCTTGCACGGGGAAGTGGAAAATCACGTTCATTTTTTAGAATCATATGAGAGATAACATTAATATTTTTAAGTCTGATGGAATCGCATAAAGATATGGTAATGAGCTATGTAGACGGCTGAGTGTATAAACAGACGTGCGTTAAGAAAATATACTCCTGAGCTTAATACTGGCTATTCCGTCAACCAGAAGCTGCAAGGATTGTTTAAAGTACTTATTTTTGAAGATACATATTTAAAATGTTGTTCTCCTTTTTCACTTATTACACATGTTAGAAAATGAAAAGATGATATAAATTTGGAGACGGTCCCCGGCCCCCAGGCATGAAGTGATATACAAATTACGTTTCGGATCAATCCACACTTTTAATTACCTTCGTTATTCAGCAAATACAAATATAGGTTACTTGCAAAAACGAACCACACACCTGTTTCGCAGCGGCCAAATTATATGTTCTTGAAGATTGAAATTATTTATCTAAAGACAATCTAGACAAGCAAAGTTGATATATTTTTGAGTAGCACTTATACAGTTGAGAGGATTCTCCATTACACCAGTGTCTGATAGCGCCAGAGAATAGGGCCTATAACTCTCATTTATACATTACGCTCCTTTGATGGGCACTTCTTTAAATTAGATATGTTCTCATGGTTATTTTAAACTCTCTCAGAGAGCTGATCAAATATCATAGTAAAACATTTGTGGAATCACATTTCAAACGCCACGAACTTGCTGTAAGCTGTCTGTTAGACTTGACTCCGTGGACGCAGAGCAACTCAAACCCGTTTCCAAATTGTATGCATTCCAAATTAATCGGTTTATAATGTAGCTGTTTTGAAAGAAAAGGGATATGGTTTTGTGTGGAAGTGAAACAGCCTCGTTTATGTGAATCGTTTTTTAAATCTCACCTTCCCACTGGGATCCGGTGCAGGAATATTCCCGAGTAGAACTGGCTGATAGTGAGTGAACATGGCGCGTGGGCCCGTGCTCATGTTATTAATCACTGGTTCACGAGACCGTTGCTCGATTATTTCCCTTTTTTACCGTTTTATTATCCATATGGTGAAACCTAACCAGTATCATATATATTATATGTGCAAATGTGCACATATCACTTTGCCTTGCAATCTGTGTTCCTTTATCGTTTCATCGTCTGTGACGTCATTAAACAATTGAACGTGACGTCAGTGGACAAGGCCGTCACACTTTCTTGTCGTGTTTTATTGCACAAATGTGCATTAATAAAATAAATAATAAAGACATTATTACTCTCGCAAGTGTGCCATACGACTTATACGAAACTCGTGCAAATTGTACACTCCTTTCGTGTAAGTCGTATAACACACTTGCTCGTGTAACAATCTATGACTGCGTTTCATTGGAAATAAACTATGAACAATCGTTGTAGATTTTCCTGTTATAAACGGGAACTTTTTATTGAGAAAGGTGTCGGCCTGTTTCCAGCGCAGACCTGTAACATCCACAAATAACCTGAATGCCGACTGATGGAAAAGTGTGAAGCATGTGATCGTGTTTCAACACATGTCGATAGTTGCGCTCATATTATCACCCACTTGGCTGTGATAGGTCGAGAGGCCCATGGGCCATTCAAAAGGTGTAACGTTCTCATCTTCTAGTTTGCGTTAGGAAAGAAAAGGGAGTTTTGACAGGCCTTGGATTGATTCGATAACTGTGCATATTTCTACAGCTTTGATATTTAATAGCTAGTCGGGGAAATTAAGTCGTTGTGTGTCACGCTACTACATAGAGAATATAGGTCAAAGATATGGTTGGATCGTGTCGAGAGTCTTGTGTTTGGCAATACATGATGATGATGATGATGATGATGATGATGATGATGTATCATATAGTTATAATAAAAAAAAAGAATACTAAACCAGGTTCACACATTAAAGGTCAGTAAAATGTTTGTTAGACGATATTTCTGTTTTTCACCCAGCTTCCAGTAGCCTTGTGGTCAGAGCTGGCCGCGATTAGAACCCAAACAGAAGTAACAGAGATGTTTGTTCAAGGGGCTGTTATTTTAGTCAGCTGAAGCCGGAAAACATTGTCCTCATAGCAAATTGATTGTTGGGACTGTAATGTTAGTCCGTAATCCACAATTGAGAGAGTCCGGATTATAAATCAAGCTTTAATGAATGAATAAATTAAGAACAATTTTGCCAGGACTCAGAAGTGCGGATTGTGGAGAAAACGGGGGGTTTTCATGGAGAATATGCTTTAATCTTACGGTTTATTAAGGTTTCCATGGAGAATGTGACGTGTTAATCCCGTGGTTTATTGACATGAAATTGCGTATTCAGTCTTTGAATGAACCATGTGAATTCTCCCGCAGTTTGTAATTTGTGTGGCTATTACTATATTTAAAGTGAGTACATAGTACCATAGTTCGGTTGCCCCTTGATGGTTCTTGTTTGTTAGAGAGAAAGTGCCACAGAGTGTACTAGAATAAAACATGAATGAAACGCTATGCAGTTGAATTCCGAACCCAGAAAAAAACCCAAACAAAACAAAAAAACCCAAACAAACAAAACCTATAAACAAGCAAAAAAAAAAGAAAGAAAAAAACCCCACCACCAACAACAACAGAAAAACCCCAAACAGTTTGACTATTTCAACTGTATCGAGAATTCATGCACTTCAGCTTGTCCTTCAGTAAAACCTTTTGTGAAACAAGTACATTAGTACTTTCGACGCTGCTTTCAATTTGGAACATTCCTCTAAAATGACAACATTCTCGGCTTGTTTGGGCAGAGAATACCCACAGGGGTACTCTAGATGTCGTCCTTTTGAATGAGGGGAAGTTCTGCCTCCATGTCAATTTCAGCGTGCGTGAAAATCACATGGCAGACGGAGTTCAAACAGCTCCCCTATACCGTGAACATGGCGGTACACGTGGATCTGATCAGGGTTTCGACCTTCAAAACTTTCTGTAATATCTTTCACGTGTCTTAAGGCTTGCTCTCCATTGCTCAGGTCCAAATGTGGCCCAAGCACTATACAACGTTGCCCCCATATGTGAGGAGGGATGTGATTTGATAACCATTAGCTATTATGGGGGAAAATATTCGTATATAACAAAAAGCCCACACTTACTGGTGACATTTATAGAGTGGAATATTAACCAGACCGGAGTAATGAACGAGACGAGAGGAGACGCTATGACCTTCGCAAAAACACTCGCCAACCTTAAGACTGCAACTGTCGTAGGTCGGTGTTGAAGAATGGGGTTCTGCCGTCTTGTAGCGTGGCGAGCCGATCCAGCGTCGCGTCACATACGGCAATTCTCAGTCCAATTAAACTTTTATGGAAGTTATCAGGCGAGGAGACGCTGGAACAATTGGCTCACTTACCTCGTGTGCATGCGGGTTTGAATCTCCAATTCGCTTTGTTTATGATCGAAGGTTTGTCACAGTTACTCCGCCCACTAAAATGACGCATGTGTAATGCATGTTGTATTTCAGACTTTAAGCCCATCAATCGGACTTGACAAAATGTCTCGCTGAATTGTAGTTGGAACACTGACGGAATCTTCTCTCACACGCACTCAGTCACTGAAAGCACACTTTCAAGTACTAGTATGTCACTCACAATGCAAATCAGTACCTGAAATCGTCATGTGTTCACTTTTAGGATAATACCTCTTCTTTTCAACGTAATATCTTTTATGAAAATCTTTCGAGTGTATCAACCTGAGAGTGGTATTAGAAACACAGAATTTGTTATGGCACTGCAAACTCTAAAGGTTTCATCTAGAACAAAATTCTCTTTCGACAAAAAAAGGCGTAACAAACTCAAGATTAAAGTTTAAACTGAATCTTGTTCGAGCGTATCTTTTTGCGTGTCTGAAAATAACTTTCAGGAGTCTGGACATGACTGAAGTACACCAAAGTAAATATACAGTATGTATACTACATGTATATGTGAAGTTTGTTGGAGATGTTTATTGTAAACTGCTGACTCGACAGTTTTCCCCTCTGCTTGGACGTGAAAAGCTACACTGTGTTGCGAGTGGTCGTGGTTCGAGCGGGTAAGGGTATTCGCGAATAACGTTGTTGATTCTGTTGGAATAGATTATAGTGATGTTGATATGGTCGGGTTATAACGTAGCAATGTGGTCTTGATTTCACGTTGACGTTCTTCCAATATAAATGGCGTCACTTGTAATAAGAGTTATAGTAACGTAACTGTGGCGGCAGCAGTAGTTGTAGCATAAACATTAGTAGTATGAAGCATACAACTTAATGGATGACAACTTATTTGTTGCAGCGCGCGTCGTTTCGCTGTAGGTTTTTACATCGTTATCAAACTCATAGTGAATACAACCAGATGAGAAGTATATTTATTACATAGTATGTTTTGACAAACAACAGGGCCTAGATTTTCGAAGCTCTCTAGTCTTAGCACTAAGATAGTCGTAAGTGCCATTAACTTTCATTTACGACTTTCTTACGAGAGCTTCGAAATTCTAGGCTCAGATCAACATTAAGAACTGGGACATAAGTAGGTGAGGTCAGTGAGATACTAGGGACAACAAATGAGACTGTCTTCATCACCAGTCGTGGCAGCGGTAGTAGTAGTTTTGACTGTTAAGTTGTAGACGCGGCACTGGTAGTGGTGACGTCTCTGCGGCAGTAGGTGTAGTTCTAGACTAACGCCTAGTCTCTAAACATATATAATGGTGATGGAAATAAATAATTACTGTTATTCTGAAAGGGACCAAAGTACGATGGGAATTTTAGAGCCTTAAGAGTTGCTTCTTTGAGAGCTTTAGCATTGTGGGAAGGTTTGGGGGGAAGAGGATCCAGTGTAATTCAGAGTTAGTGAGACAGAATACAGCATCTCTCTAGTCAAAGGTGTAACACATATATCAGTAGCTGTCTGTTTTACTACTGCTGCAGTCACTGTAGCGTGGAGTCTTCGTTAGGCAAAGTGGGTTTGGGGCACCGAGTATTTTCGAGTAAAAGTGATAACAAACCTACATTGCGCTGTACTCAATTAACTCGCCTGTAGTAAGGCAACTTACGTATATGTCGTTGGTCTACTGACCTGCTTTGAATATGATGAGATTGGGAAACGGGATGTTGATGTCTGTTGGTAAGAAAACAATCTTAGCTAGTGTTAAGAAACGGATGAATTATTGAGGGTATAGTTAATATTGTGGTGTGGCAGTTTGAATTGATATTCTCCTGGAACTGTTGCTATGGTATTTGGTCAGCTGATGAATGGAATTACCACGCTGTAACGAAGATAACCTTTAGTTGATACACATAGGCGCCTCCGACCTGTATCTGATCGAAAATATATCGACTGTTTCCGAATGAGTACTCACGTGTCTCTTTAAGCCGGGCGTATGTGGACCAAATTATAAATGGCCAACGCTACTTTGACGCTTATTGCATAAAAGAATGCTATTGTGCTTCGATGATAACTATTTGATACTTTAAGTAATCATCAATTCACCAAGATTCGAACCCAGAATCTTGGGTCTCTAGGGTGCCAAAGGGAAAGGCGGCACCTTGGAGGACGTGGCCATGTACAGCAAAGACAGAGCAGGTTTGAAATCCTATTATAGAACGCTTTCCAACCAGTTGAGGATTCCTCGCCACTACCATCTTAGCTGCTCATTAAGCGTCAGTTATATAGAAACAGTCTGTATTTTGATGGCTGAAACAGGCGAGGCAATATTTACTGTAACACCTGTCTACACCAAGCCCAGAATGGCAGATTATGTAAAACAAGTACCATTACCTTGTCTTGTCTTTTACCAATTAAAACGTGTCCTGCATTCATTTGGTCTGCAGTAACCCATGCTTGCTTGAGGCGACTAGCAGGATCTGGTGGTCAGGTTCACTGATTTAGTTAACAAATGTAATCATATCCCATTTGCGCAGATCGGCGTTCATGATGTTGATCACTGGGTTGTCTGACACAGACTCGATTATTTATGCATATATAGATGCAGCTAAAACATTGCTGAGTGGGGTGTTAAACAACACACAAACAAAGAAACAAAGAAACAAACAAATCGGCATTTGACAACCTAATGAATGTTTTCTACGTATAACTTATCTCTGTAAAGACAGTGGGTTACAGTGTGGAGGTTAACCATTCCTCTCACCTCTTCATTTTCAACATGGTACTATTTTGGAATCATTTACTGATATCCGTCACTGATGTTGACGCAATAAGACCGAAGGCAATGTTTAACTCGCACACACTTACAACATGGCTGACTCGGTAAATGCTCTTTGATGAATTCACCCATTGCCCGGATGTAACCATTGATAGTTTTTTTCTTTGAATATCACAAGTAATAAAATCGTGATAGCTGATAAACCAATAACGTATGTATCACACTGGTAGTGTGACCTTACACTCTTCACACTGGTAGTGTGACCATACACTCTTCACACTGGTAGTGTGACCTTACACTCATCACACCGGCTCGAGGAGTGTCATGTGCACATACTGAGGGAGGGGTTCAAAAGCTTCATCGCTCATAAAATATACATTCCCGGGTTTGAGAAGTACAAAGACACATACGCGCGCTCCTAGGTAATAAAACTCTTGCTTTGGTGAAAGATATCAGCATTCATCAAGACGTTGATATCACCATGCCAAAAGGGTACTTCAACGTCAAGGAAGGAGCGCCATATTTTGACAGCCTGGAGTGTTTCATGGACCTGTCCGTGCTTCAAAGACACACGATGGGGGCACTTGTTCAAGTCTTGTGATCAGAGTTCTTGACCTGGGGCTAGTCGTTACAGATACCATGGACGGCTTCAGAAGGTGCCTCGGTGCAGAACAAATGGATGTGTCTGTCAAGGTGCTCCATCGAAATATGTTGTTAGTACATAAGCTTGTAACACAAAGACTTAAAATTAACACAATATAAACGGTGCCAACATCAAAGAATATATTGTCTATACATGTGAATCTCGGTACCCTATATTAATACTATATAAATGGTACAGACATCAAAACATATTGTACACCACTACAGGAGTCTTAGTACTATGAAATATGTAGTAGAATCAAAGCATACATTATCACTGCCGTGTCTAATGCCCATCTCTCGCAGACGATTCATGATTGTTTCCGATACCCTCCTCGAACCAGTCATTTGTCCTGAAGACACTCAGACAGAAGCATGACAATGACGAAAGTGGAAGACTCAGGTGTAACGATCTGGTGCAGGGGCTGGCTCTTCGTTTATTACTCCCCTCACGATCTTGGTTGGTCTGGCATTACAATTCCACAAGACATGGTAGTCTGACGTAACTGCAGACACAGACTGGAGCTCCCTAGCTTCAAGACGTCCCACAAGACATGGTAGTCTGACATAACTATAGGAGCAGACTGGAGCTCCCTACCTTCAAGACGTCCCACAAGACTGGTAGTCAGACATAACTGCAGCCACAGACTGGAATTCCCTACTAGCTTCAAGACGTCCAATGGCGATGTTGTGATTGGTACTATTTAGTCTGGACGTCTCCCCACTTACAATAAGTCGACATGCGCATGAAAAAATGTGCTGATTGTCACAAGGTGCATTAGTCTGTCTCAACCACATAAGTTTCCCTTATGCCAAGCCTTCCCTGTAATGTAGTCTGTCTCACAGTCCCTGAACCACATTAGTTTCCCTACTGCCTAGCCTTCCCTGCAATGTAGTCTGTCTCACAGTCCCTGAACCACATTAGTTTCCCTACTGCCTAGCCTTCCCTGCAATGTAGTCTGTCTCACAGTCCCTGAACCACATTAGTTTCCCTACTGCCTAGCCTTCCCTGCAATGTAGTCTGTCTCACAGTCCCTGAACCACATTAGTTTCCCTACTGCCTAGCCCTCCCTGCAATGTAGTCTGTCTCACAGTCCCTGAACCACATTAGTTTCCCTACTGCCTAGCTCTCCCTGCAATGTAGTCTGTCTCACAGTTCCTGAACCACGCCATTTTCCCTTGCTTAATCCCTATATGAAGCAAATCAAGATATCCACTTGTTCTGATCTGATTCTCTGGTCTCCTTGGGGATCCTTTTCAGTTTGAATAGGTTTATTTCTTAGAATAAAAATCGTATATATTCCAATTTTAATTTGCTTTCGACGATATTTTAAAAATTCTCACTTTCACCGACGAATTTCCTTTTACCAAAATTTTCTGAATGAGACATTTTCTTATGAAAATTTTAACCCACTATCTGCTGGCAAGAAAACTCAGATTTTATCTTCCCCGGGAAGTTGAGAATGGCAAGGTAGTAGGCGTTCCAGTGGTAATAACGCTGGCGTTTTGAGCATGCGCGTTGCGTAAGGACCCGAACGCAGTATATGTGCATATATTAGTGTTGTGATTATTCAGAGCGAAAGGAAGCTCTGGTATGTGTTGCATCCATGTCTGTCGGCGACGACAAACCATAACGCCATCAAAATGCAATACAGATCTCACACTCGTGTTTACGCTTCATTACAACATCTCATATCTATCAACCAGAGTGTTTGGAAAACAGCAATTATTGGTGATCACCAAGGGGTTGATTAAAAGGAAATGCTAAATATACTATCATCTGAGTCCTGACCCCGGTCACCCTCCGTGTTTGCACCCCTCAAGGTTAACACTGCAGGGGGTGGGGATAATACGGAGCTAATAATGAATCCCATCATCTTTATCAGACCCATATGATAAATGGTGTTGCTAAACCTTAATTTTCGTTAGTTTTCAACTTAAATTAAATTAAATCGTGTTTAACGTATGGTGCAAAATGTTTCGAGGTATAGATATCAAAGCGCTGTTATAATTGAATAGATGTATGTATACTTGTGATAGACTTTGATGTAGGTGCAGCATGTGGCAAGGGGGCACGAGGGTCAGGGCCTCAATGCCACTGCGTGTATGTCTTTATATATCATGTATGTTGCTGTTGTTGTTCGTTTGTATCATGAATCAACCCTGGTACGAATCAGTAACCCATGCATGTCGTGAGAGGCGACCAACAGGATCGGGTGGTAAGGCTCGCAGAATTGGCTGACACATGTAATCGGTTCCCAATTGCGCAGATCGATGCTCATGCCGTTGACCACTGGATTGCCTGATCCAGACTCAGTCATTTACAGACTACCGCCATATAGCTAGAATATAGCGGAGTGCGACTTAAAACTAACCCCATTCACTCACTCGTGTGATGAATCGTGACCTTATCACTGGTGGGTGTTGTTCTCTTGGAGAGTTTTGGTTTAATTTTCCTATGGTTGGTAAGTGTAACAAACTGTCCTTAGTACGTATAATTTAATTCTGGAAACCCACTTGTCCAGAAACGATTAACCCCGGAGGGAATATTTACTCACAGCATATGTTTTTGAAAATGTGTCTATAAGTACCATGACAGTAAATTCAACCAGTTTCTGTTTATTTAAAGCGTTATTAAAATATCTTGCCCTTGACCTTGTATTTTACGCTTTACGCCGCTTTCAGCAAAATGACGGCGATGCTATATTACATGATTAGTGAATAGTCAAACGTCTACTCGCATCCTTGGCTAAAGATATTTATGCATTTGTGGTATCCCGCATTGTTTTGAGTATCCACATGAATAAATGTAAAACTGGTTCTAATTCTAACGGACCAGATTTTGCGCTCCTGGAGAAGTGTCATTCGGGATTCCCCGAAAGGTTTCTGTTATTCCATTATTAAAGGTTCGTCATGTTATGAAAAGTGTTTATTACTCACTGATAACGTTTATAAACCTTTACTATATTTTAGAACACGTAATCACAAATTGCCAGTAGAAAAGGGTCGCTGGTCATAACATTCCACGTGAAGAGACACTTTGTACATTGTGCAATTCTCAACAAACCGGCGATGAATTCCAATGTTCATTTAGATGTGAAGCATTGGCGAATGAACGCTCTTGTTTTATTACTGATTATTTTATAAATGGCCTAATACATGAAAATATAAGCAACTTGTTGGGAATAATAAGATAAAATAATGCCATGAAAAATCTCTCTGAATTTTTGTGAGTGTCATCTTGCTGTAATTCCTCCATAACTACTGATATGTGTAAACTGTAACTCATGTACCACCTGTGGTGGTGCCTTTGAGTTATCAAAGTGAAAGTTAATCTAGCATATTAAAACTTTGGCCCAAAGGTCAACACATTTTCTTTCACTCCAAAATAGTTTCCTGGTCTGAAGATATTCATGAATGTGTTATTGTGGATTTCACCAAAGGTAACTCAGCTTTTCAAACAAGAGTCTCACTGAAACGTAATATTACAGTTACAAGTCATGTGATAAATGAACATAAGTAATTATAAACATCGTGGTCCAATAGACGATTAAGCCGGCGTGCCTGAGAACACGTACCGATTTTTGTGGAACCAGTCAAACATGGTAATGGGTAAAGGAAGTGTGGGATGAAGCTCGTTAACGACTGGGCCTTGTCTATGCGCAAACAGGCACAGGGATGATTTCCAAGAAAAGATAACTCTCAGTTTCAAACATGGCTATACCAAGAATATCCCATATTCCGTGGGCAAAAGAGCTATACAGCCATTCCCTTCGTAAAGATGTTTCAGTGTTGAAAGATGCTGACCTTTTAGATCAAAGATTATGTTTAAATTGTGATTTGCAAAGTTTCAACGTTCGATGGTGTCGCCGTTTTCATGCTTCGGCATGCTCTTTACTATGGAGGGTTTGAATGATTTGCCACCATTCTTGGCAATAATGGCGTCTGCGTCTTCTTGAGGTTACGGAAAGTAACGAGTAGTTACGAATGTGTTAACTGGTGTCGGAGACGGACGATTGTTTTTGTTCCCAATACCAAACAAAGCGCTGTTCTACTTTCTGACGTAACACTGAAACGAGACGGACTGAATATATAAATTATATATAGAGTTAGTCGAGTTTCCACACATCTACCACTACAAACACTCCTAAACCCACTGCACCAAATCATTCAAAGGTTTGGGTATACAATGTATTTCTTAACGAAACTGGCCTTCTACGAAACACATAATCCCATACACATAAACATAAAAACAAACAAAATAGTTAACCGTGCCGTTGTTCATCCGTCAAACCACGTCTGGCAAAAATTGAGTGCGTGAGTGATTTAGGTTTTACGCTGATTTGAGCAGTGGTGTAGTAGCATCGACGATGAAGGTTGAGGAGGATAAAGATGAAGATGCAGTGAAGTGTGTGTATCGTTACAAATGTTTTTCGTATTTTATCATAGAAAATTACCATTTTACATTCGAGGAAAAAGATTGTTTTGTTGTCCTTTTGAATTTTCTTTAGTGATACATACCCACACTTGATATCATTTACAACATCCCAAATATGAGTTTTGAGAGACAATAGTTATTCAAATTGTTTAGTCGATGGATAATTGGGGCAGGCCCATGGGCGTGGTAGTTTAAATTTTGATTTAAAACCCTTGTCAAACCCTTTGTGGCCGAGAGAGTTCCCAGACAGTTGGGTTCCCAGAATGAAAGTGAGACGAACTTCTGTATTGCAGACAGGTGTGGTGCCGAGCACGTCACCTGTTTAACACCACGTGTTGTCCACTATGTTTCGAATGAACCCTCTGTCGCCAATAGTTTGATATTGAATTGAGAAGGTGATGGGGCTGTTTAGTGTTGGCGTTGTAGAAGACTATGTTTTAACATCCGGTGAGCAAAACCTGGGACAAAGTATTTTGTCTCGGAAGTTTCAGGAACAAGCTGAATGGTTATTTTTGTTTTGTTTTTTCGTCTAATGTTTTGGGGTTTTTTAAAATTCATTATCCGCTAACTCAGGTAACTTGCATCACGTACTCAGTCTTGAGTGACTGAGTAAGTTGAATTTTACGCCGCAACCAGCAATAATCCGGCTCTATGGCGGCGGTCTGTAAATAATCGGACCAGACAATCCAGTGATCAACAACATGAGCATCGAACTGTGCCACTGGGAACCGATAACAAATGTCAACCAAATAAGCGAGCCTGACCCCCCGATACTGTTAGTAGCCTCTTACAGGTATGGTCGCCTGTAATTGCAAGCATGGGTTGCTGAAGGCCTATTCTACCCGGACCTTCCAGGGTCTTGAGGAGTCTGTAGATACTCAGTGGTCAAAATGTCGTCAAACCGAAGGGATGTGGTTCAAATCCATTCCCAACGTCAATCAATCACAAATATTTTTCAAAAATCCGTGCTGGTGAGACAACGTTTGTACTTAATTCAAATTAAAACGCATTTAGATAATTATTACAGGGAAATTCATCTAGATTTATACCTACATGGTGCAAATATTAACAATGGCTGAGTTCCAACACCTTCACGCCTTGTCTTAATCAAACCAGTGGGAGTAAATGGGCGTCACAACACTCTCAACATTATGTTTCAGTAACAATGCACCCTCGATATTTTCATATGTGCAAATAGAACAACGTTAGGGCCGATACAGCGTGCTAGCAACGGTGGAGAGCTATAACAACGATCGTAATACGTACAGACCTCCGTGAGTGAATTCGTGTCAACGCAATCGTGTTGAAATGTTGAGTGTACGGCTCTATGCAAACCACGAACCAGTAATACAGATGGCGGAGTTCCTTCCTCGGTAATGTCGGGCACCTGTAGTAGGGAACTGTCATTCATACCACATGACTGACGGCAGCCGGGTAACGCGAGAAGTCGTCACGCAGGGGACTGGAGATGTCACAGACGCTGAGGGGGGAGCCAGGTTTAGGTACGGGAACGTTAGTGAGGAAGACTCGTTAGTGGGGAAGGAGTCGTGGGCTGTTCATTAATTTGACGAGGGATTTAATGTTACAGGGTATGGGGAAAGGATTGTGGGACTGGGGGTAGGGGTTTGGAATCGTGGGCTGTTAATTAATTTGATGGGAGATCGAGATTTAACAGAGTATGGGAAAATGAGACTTGGTGTAAGAATCTGGAGTCCTTGGCTGTTCATTATTTTGACGGGAGATTTACCAGGACATGAGGAAGTCATGTTTCTGTCGTGGGCGTGTTCTGGGTTTTCTTTTCATTCAAGGTGGCACACTGACAAGAAACGCATGTAAATTAAATTGCTGATGGATTAGGCTGACGGAGAGCGTTCGAAATGGCCCGTTATACCGAGTTCAGTTGCATTCCTTTCGGTATTTAAACCTTCAAGTTTATATCCTGTCTGCCTTTTGAATCAGTTGTAAACAGTGCTTAACTTTTCAGTTTATTCGAATTAAGAACACGCCATGTACAGTTAAACTCGGGTCATAAGGAACTGCACTAATTTGAGCATTTACAACCATGCATGTTGTTCGATATGCCCATTTGGACAGAGTAAGTGAGTGAGTGAGTGAGTTTAGTTTTACGCCGCACTCAGCAATATTCCAGCTATATGGCGGCGGTCTGTAAATAATCGAGTCTGGACCAGGCGATCCAGTGACCAATGGCATAAGCATCAGTCTGCACAATTGGGAACCGATGACATGTCAACCAGCCTGACCACCCGATCCCGTTACTCGCCTCTTAAGGATAGTCACCTTTTATGGCAAGCATGGGTTGCTGATGGCCTATTCTACCTTCACCGGTCCCCATTGCGACTGACATATACAGCACATGGTGGGACAAATCCTGTTCAATATATCCATCAGCGCGTAAGCGGGTTCGCTACGATATTTCGTTTGAGTGAGTGAGTGAGTGAGTGAGTGAGTGAGTGCTATCAATTTGATGTAGCTGGAATATTTAGAGACAAAACAGCGACCAATCTTCCAATAATACCCGATCTTCACTACAATGTATTTGCAGGTCTATAGGTCCGTCTAGTTACAGACTGGGGCACAGAATTAGATTTAAGTAACTTTATTCCAAACCAAATAGTTTAGGGATTTCAGAGAGTGCTACCTAGGCCCATCTGCGCAAAGCGATCTTAGCGCTACGACGCTCTTAACTCCCACACCTTGACAGGGGCTTTCGATTTGTCTTTCTCAGTCTCTGAACCACATTATTTTCCCTACAGCCTAACCATCCCTGTAGTGCTAAAGCCCTAAATGAAGAAAGTCTAGATGCCCCCCCCTCCCCTTTAGTACTTAAGTATGAAAAAATATACATTCAGTTTGAAGTTTCTTTAGTACTAAAATATGGTGGTCACACACGACTGTCTTTTACATTACCCTTCTTGGCGTGACAGTCGCCATTTTTCTTCCACTTAAAAAAAACATTATTAGGCGGATTGCCATGTTTTGTATCGTTAGTTTCAATAAAGCAATAACACCGCTGTATATGAAGCAAAACTGTGTTTCAATTACATCACAATGTCACATTATGAAAGGAATTTTGCAGACTTTGGTCGCTTTTCACTAGGTGAAAACCTAGTCTGTTTCTCAGTCCCTGAACCACATTATTTCCCATGCTGCTAAACACGCTCTGCACTGTTAAGGCCTTAAATGAAGCAAGTCTAAATTTCCTCAGGTTCTGAATCTCTGGTCTCCATTAGGCCCCTTTTCAGTATATATGGGTTAGTTTGTTACTATCACACTTATACACGTTCAGACGCTTTAGTATGGTAGCTGCTACACAAGAAGAAAAGATATAAGTAGGGGGAGTCTGAAATTAGAATCCAAATTCACTCGCAGAAGTAGAATCTTGAGTTTCGGTCGTAAAGAATTCGTGAAAATGAAACCATACCACTGTTAACTGCACCATGCATTTTTAACAAGCTAGACGTTATATAAGCCATCTGTCCACTCCGCGCTATTCTGAGGCGCATGGCGGGGTATCAACACAACACATCCACATTCAGCAAGTTAGGGAGATAGTCAGGGGCACGGTGATGAAAAAGGAAAGGGATGCACTAAAATGCACTAAATGTACAGTGCATCTGTGGATGAAATGATGCGTTGCTCAGACGCTACACACGAGGTGACCGGTTCGGATTAGAAGGTGATGATAAGTTGAGAAACAGTGCCTCCGCCACCCTCCCCTTTACAACTACTGGCTGCTGCAAGAGGCTGATCTGGGTTTACTGACTAGCTTAGATGGAGGGTGCGAGAAAGGACACAGGACAATTTTCAGAAGAGCAGAAAGTGCGAGACATTGTTTGTACTTTATTTGAATCTAACCTGCTTAGACAAATAGGGCTGGGAAATCCGGAGATGCATGGTATGATACTATATTTCATAGGCTACTAGTTTGTGTTCCATGAACAGCTGAAGATCACGACGTGGACGGAAGTCCCACTGGGCCTCTCGGACAATGGTTTGAGAGGTCAGTCCGGGGTTAAGTCAGGCTGGATCTGATATCCTCAGCTACACAGGCAGCTGAAAATATGCATTCCAAGATAAATAAGTAAACAACACACACATACTGCCTTATATTAGAAACATACAGAATACTTGTACAAGACTTGAGCTGTCTCAGTGTCGCTGTCGGCATCGCTTTCTAAGTCAATAATCTGCTCGTGACCCCCGGCTATTGACCAAACAGCTGGCCTCTATATACCTTTAACTACTAAAACAAATACCCACCCCAGTTTTGTTTATTCTCGCTGTTAGGAACCACTTTCCTTACTTTTACACTGTAACAAGACGAGTTCAATCGGCAGCCTTACTTTGCTTATGGTTAGCACTGACTGCACGTGCACGTCTAAAAATAGCACTTCCGGCCCATCCTAGGTCATAATGACCTGGCGCTTGCATTTCAAGAAATCGTGTTAACTCAGTACATTCATCCTCTTTTAGAGTCGTCAGCAGAATTTGATAATTAATAACGAAATGGAAAATGCAACATTAAAGCTATTATAAATGAGTATGCGCATTAGTTTAGAAACATCTTTGTGTTGTTGATATTTTTACTTAAAAATAGACTCCGATACTAAAGTTGATTCCGAAATGTGATCGGGGCCCCAGAAAGCGATCTTATAGTTACGACTGTATTCAAGTCCAGATTTAAGCATACGAGTCACGGTAGTTGTCGCACTACGATAGCCTCGGGAAACTGGACCCACGGAGTAGAGTAGAAAGGGTATATGTTTATTGCGGCTAACAAGGAGTATTCGTTTCCCTAGTCCCAAATGGTCTTTTTACCATGTGGTCGTCACAGTTTTCTGTCTCACAGTTCCCGAACAGCATTATTTTTTCCCTCCCAGACCTTTCTGCTATTAAAGAGCCATAAATGAAGCAAGTCTAGATTTCCACAGGTTCTGACTCTAACATTTAATTGGGGATCCTTGTCAGTTTCACGACTACATGTATTCAGAGACCATGCGTTAGTTTACAGTCACAACTGAGTGCGCGTTCTGGACTTCGGCCAATCACAAACCGGTGTTGAGTTGTGTTGTCCAAATAAATCAACACCATTATTTTCAGGAATACAGACGGTGGTCTCTTTTCTATAGCAGATTAAATTGGCGACCTCTGAATCCGTATTTCGTTTTAGTTTCATATTTATCTGTACAAACTGAGATCTGACTTTAATACGATATAAACAACTGAAACCCCCAAGGAATGTCATAACGAGAAAATAGAAAGAAACGTTTGTGTGTGTGATTAGGCGAAGCTGATTGGTTTAATTCTCATGTCCATTTCTTTGAGTCCAGTTCTTTTAATTAGAACATAATTGGACAAACAAACAAGTGTCTATCACAGTCAACAGTGAAGCAGAGGAGTATGTACGTCTTTAACGCAGATAACCGAGCAAACAAACAATGAATGAAAACAGACACTTTTACTTGATAACAACTCCAAACAACTAGCAAAGAACACCATACTACATGCACGTCACCACCTTTCTGGTTAACGCTTGGTGATATTTATGTGAACCTAACCCGCCATTGATACTCCTAAATACACAAAATATTCAACCCCTCCCTCGTTTAAATTGTTTTCCGTTTACTCACCATACTGTAGATATGTTGTAGCCTAAAAGCACACACGTTCTCTGTTTAACATCACGCCGGCGAGTTCGAAGCAAAAATTTATACGACGTGAAGAAATGAATTGGATATAAATTTGGTTTCTGTCTCAACCATGCCCTGCACATGCGCAATACAGCAGCTGAATGACATGTCGATGATGCTGGAACTGGGTCTTGTAGCTGTGATTGTGATTGTTGCTACAGAATATCAAATGGTCGATAGTCAACACCACAAAGGGACATTTGTTACGAGAGTGTATTTTCTGTAAATTGTATTATCATTGAATAATTATTATTTGGGTCACAGTGTTTAAAGTTTTGAGTGGTAATTATTATGGGTCACATGTATCGTAAATGTTCCGTGCTTTTCGTGCTTTGGCAGCAGGCTTTCAAGTAGCGCTTTAGAGGTACCTCCCTTTGAGTATGTGTGCGTACTTCCGGAATTCTACGTTCATGGCGATGGTGGTATTGGGCTCGAACATTCAGGAATCGGTGAAAGTGTATATAAAGGCTGGTTATCGTGTTGACGACGGACACATACTCAGATAACTGGAGTATGTAAATCAGCCTGCCTCCGTCAACGCTTGACCTATATAACCGCTACCTGACCGCTCGCCGTTTTCGGCTCTCTCAAGCCAAGACTTTGGTGAGTTGATATAATTATATATGTGACCCATTACACTAGATTTGACTCAGTTGTATTGTACATGAAACCGCTATTGTGAATCTCTGTATCTTGATTTCTGTTTAAGTGAAAATTTCAGACTTATCTGTGTTATATTTTTGCTGGTTCTGAGGCATTTCTTATACCCTTTGTCACGGCAAATTATTCACCGTAACACATTAAAGATGTGGGGTATATACTCTGCAAGAAAAGAAACGCAAAGTAGAAAAATTGGAAATATCCTATGAGTTTTATTGATACTCATAGACAAATGAATGCTACATATGGATTTCTCACGTCTGCATTGCTCGGGAGTGATTTGAGCAGGTAGGGTTAACACTACAGCCAGAAATGAGCGAATATGTAGGGAGATGCAACAGACGACCTTCACCTCCTACTCCAGAAAACAGACGACCTTCACCTCCCACACAACAAAACAGTCGACCTTCACCTCCTACACAAGGGAACAGACGACCTTCACCTTCTACACAAGAGAACAGACGACCTTCGCACTGAGAGTCAGTTATTTCACGTGTGCCACGATGAACCTCGGTCAGTAGCAATGACGTCACAGATCTGCCCACGATTTCTCGAAACAAACTCAAATTCAAACTGAGTTTGACAATTTAGAACAGCTGAAATTTTATCACAACTGCATTTTGAAAATAGAAATGCCCAAACAACTTAAGTGATCTACCCACCAAACTCAAACTGTCTAACTGTTTAATATCGATTTCAATTTTTTAAAATTTGAGTAAAAACTCTAATTTAAATCAAATGTTTGTTTCGATGAATCGCGGCCTGAACAGTCTGTTATGAGTTGTTGATTATTCATATAATATACAAAGTATATATCTGGAAAAAAAACCCACACATTTGCGTGTCGTTATTTTGCCGAGTAAATATACATCAGTCGCTCTTCACTTCCACCAGTTGATATTTCCCAACATGAAACAACACATTTCATCATTTGCACGTTTTCAGGAGTAAATTTGTGTAAACAGAGCGTAATAAACAGTCGTACTGACAGGTGACGCGAAGACGTCCAAGGTACCTTGAGGGTCAAAATATTCATTTTAGTATCCTTATGAGGGACACAATGACCGAAACTGCACCGATCTATCTCGGAGGAGTCAGAGTTGTGTCTGCGTCGGTGAGGGACATAATGAACACATCTACCAGATGAAAAGAGACATAATTAATGATTGCTGAGTCCAGTTGATGAGCAAAGTTGGACATGGGGGACCCAAACATGGTCTAAGATATATAGAGCTATATAAAAGATAAAATTACATTAGAACAACCATATTTAAATTTATCTGAGTCGGTGTGTTGAAGATGATTTCTATTGAGAAGCGTGTACAATGTGAATGACATGGCCTACAATTTATACACAAACCTTAGCACGGCAACCCCTAACTCCCCACCTCCCACGCCCATGTCATGTGCAAAATCAAACATGAAAAAAAAAAAACATGACAATTTCAGGTCACTGAATTGTTTCTTCCCATTGTGAAATTTTGTCAAAACTGGGACGAGTCATTTTAAACAGATTGACATACCGGGTCGCCGTTATACCATGGACTCTTGTTTGTTTACTTTTGTTGTCAAAGAGGCGTTGGTTGATCTTGCTCATATCCCCATCTCCATCCAGTTTGTGAATGACGGCGCCTTTTATGAAGCTGGGCATGGCATAGTTCAAACTACCTATTGAGAACTGTCGAGGTCTGACAACCATGAGCCGATATTTGCTGGACAATTCAAAATATTAAAGAACGCAACAAATAAACACCTAGGACTTTTCCAACAGAATGACCATTTGTTTGGCCGTTGTTGCAAACATTCACACGTTATCCCCCAAAGACTCTCCCTCGCGAACACAAGTGATAACATGCCTACACATGATTCTACAGCGTTCGTGTTAACTCAACATCCGACGACTGAAGGAGATAAAGCACAGACCAGACCATTTACAATTTCGTTTCTCATCGCCCATCCCATAAATAATTGTTAATCTGTGAACACGCAAGACATGTATACCGTATATAGAATTATGACATGCATTTAATGGAAACCATATGACATAAATAAAGAATATGAAAGAGTGCCTGACTGAAAAAGTATCTATCCACATTTGGTGGAGGCTACAAATGAATCAGTTGGGATTTACGCCGCTTTTAGCAATATTCCCGCAATATCAAGGCAGGGAACACTTTAACTGGACTACACACCGTAACCATTCGGGGAATCGAACTCAGTCCTTCAGCGTGACGAGCGAACCTGTTAACTACTGGGCTACCCCACCGATCCTGGCTGAAAATGAAAGAACCAAGAGCAAGTAATGTTGACGTGGAAAGATAACGTCATGGAACACGGGTGTCACAGCAGACAGTGAGGAGCAAGTGAATGAATGAGTGAGTGAGTGAGTGAGTGGAGTATGAAGTTTAAAGTGTATACTGTCGTTTGCCTGACAGTTTATTTATAAAATGCACCCTTTTTACCAATATGTATAGAGTCGAGAACCAAGCTTAGGCGATAACGTATATATACATCTGCAGAGTATAAATGAACCTGTCGTAGTAAAGAAGTTATTCCTTAAGATTTTGATAAAAAGGTATCTCAGAATTATACTGACGATGTACGTTTTTTATGAAGAATGTTCGGAAACCGAGGTATTCGGATATCTGAAGTTCAGATATACGAGGTCTGAGAGTACTTCTACAAGAGGTCAATGTAAAATGGATCTGACCTTGCAGATTTCTCACCAGCTTGAGCTATTTACTGAGAATAAAACCCTTCCTTCATAGTCAGTTTCGTCAATACATATAAGAAACAACAACATTAATATCCAGCGTTACTTAAAAACCTAAAGAACATTAAAAGATTATATCACAGATAGACAGATACGGAACTGCACATGCCGTCCTTGGGCAGTGAGAAACATGATCGCTTTCGATCGTACTGATTTAACTGGTACTGAATATGCTTGAAGTATCCCCTTAACTAATCTCACTAGTAACACGTGACACGTGGGAAACTATTAAACACAAATGAGGGTTGTGAAAGTTGAATTCCCTAATTGGTCACCCCCCGAGCGGCTGCTGAAGCTGGGCTCTGGTGATGCTTGGTTTCACATAACGTCAAGCGAAACGGCGCTGACACCCACGGCTCGAGACAGTTTTATGCCCTTTCTGTGTTCTGCATATTAACTTGCAGCCAGGGCGCATGTCTGATAAGCCGACCTTACCCTTAGAAGATTGTCAAAGGGCATCACTGCTGATTTCACCATCGATGCCCGAGTCCACTGTGAGACACCTGTGGCTACATGTGAAGGTATACTTAACCATAGAGGAAACATCACAGGGTATACCTCCATGGGTTCTCCCCATATAAGTATACTCCATGTGTTGCATTAAAATTGCACCGATAAGTAGTAAAGAAAACCTAGGATCCATAACTCTACGGCTCCTTAAGTTAATGTGCAGAGTTGCGTCCCTTTTGTGAGCGCAAACTTGTAAGTCCAGGTTCGAATCTTGGTTTGTCCAAGTCAGGTTTCTAGGTTTCTCAGCACAATGCCAGAGATAAATACTCAAAATGATAAACGCCCGAGACCTGAGTTACTACGGGATTCCTTTCCATTTAAAACCAGCTCACCGTAGTGTTGTAACACCAGCCTTGCTTAATCCTTATTCACTGACAGGCTAAACTACAGATGATGATACAAGCTTTTATGGCAACATATTGTATATATATATCAAACAATATACTGATATAATTTTAGTTGCAAAAGGTACAGTTTTCACAACACGGTTATAGATATGAATGGTGAAGTCCCCACCGTTTATGAAGAACTTCATTGCAGTGTGAATAGAGCCTTAGCTCAGGACACGTCTTATGACGTCAGTGTGAGCAATAACCAGTGGCCCGATAGCCCGTGGCTGCTAAAACTCCAGTCTGGCGAGTAAATCTCCACATTCGCTGGCAAACTGTTGAACTGCATGGGTTTATTTCATAAATAAATCTCAGACTCCGAACTGTAAAGTTATAATACACTTTTAAATCACGCACGATTATGGCCAAACAAAACTGTTCACCATACTTGCAGCTTATTGGTGAAACCCGACGTGAAGTATTTTCTGGGCTAGTAACTTAAAGGCATAGCTAACCCGACTGGCTAGCAATATTGGGAAAATATTTCGCCCACTGCACGACATCATCCTGATGTAACATCAGCAGATGAAGCAAAACATGTTCTGCATCCACGAGGATCTTTGTTAACTGTCTGTCCAGATAATGTGTTTGTTGATACTATTACAGAATAAACCGCCAGTACAGGGACATGTGTTAAAACCTTCACATTCCGTGGCCTTGAAATGTGTGTCGATTTCAAGATGTCGTTCCGCACTGGTTGGTTTTTGCAATGTTTTACAGCAAGTGCAATAACCTGTGGCGGTAAGCTATGACTCGTACAAGTGGCATCTGTAGAGAAAGTTGTGTCGGGGCGTCGCTGCACAGAGCTCCACCATATACTGGAGAGAAATATAAATTCAAAACCAGTCCATCATAAGATATACTGTCATGAATTCAATCCAGTTTATAACATTTAAATTTTTGTAACAGTTATATGTACATGTGAACGCGTTTGAGTTCAAGTACACTGCCCAACCATACTGTTTAACTGTGTTCATATTCAAGTCACAAAATGATTATTAAACTTAAAGCAGGACATTTAAAGCCCAACGTAAATGGATATTTATGGTTAAGAGGAGACAAATGACCTCATGTCCTTTTCGTAAACTTGGTATAGAAAATTTTGTAAACTTGGTATACAAAATTTTGGAAACTTGGTACAGAAACTTTTGTAAACTTGGTATAGAAAATGAAGATCGTATGTTGACCTCAGAGCTTATTGGCTACAGAAAATGTGTTTTAAATAAATGTGTTTTTGATATCTTTCAAATGTTAGTATCTGGAAATATTGATATTTTGCAAAGGAAACTGTGACGTAGCTTCGCAAGACAATGGTATGAGGCAGATATCTAAACGCAGGTTTGAGGTTTTGTGTGTATCTGTGTAAATATCGGCTAGTGTCCTTCATAGAGACTTCTGACGTAATTCTAATATCAGTGTTGATGAAGTGGGACGTAGATGCATCTGTGAGACGAAACTATTATGTACTGCTTTCATTAAGGTAAAGGAGCAGGTTTGCAGTTTAGTAGATAAACCGCTCATCCGTTTCAAAATGTCTGTTTTTGACTTCCAACAGCTGTAAAATATGTGAAGCCCAGTTGTAGTGTTGCCCTTTGCCATGTTCTTATTGTTAAAATCGGGATAAAATCGTTCTCAGGTACTTCACGAGCCGCTTGTTTATCACAGGTGTGAATCCAGTCCCATATATCCCATACTCTGTTTTGAAGTCTTACAGCAAGTTATGTTGCTGTTTGTGTAGTTTGGGCGTAATGATGGTGGCACCAAAGCCATCACGTTACCCTTTTGTGCAAATAATGAATTTGTGTTTTTGTAGCATTTTTATAAGCTTCTCATGATAAATGATCACAAACATTCTTCGAAAGTAGTCCATATCAAGATCTGGCAATCTTACCAGAGTGTGTGAAAACCTCCACGCTGATAATTCAATAACTGTTGCTGAACACTTTGAGCTGAGATAGTGTTGAAACCTTTCTGGGCAGATGGAATGCGTTTCTATATTCCGCAGTGGAAAATCTTTCAACGGTAATGTCAGTGTTCAAGAGGATATTTGGTTGAAGAAGGGTACCAGGTACGATGGTTGTTTTGTGAGGTTTACTCTGTTCCCTGCGTGAACAGCGAAACAAGCACCTGCTTACTTTGATACACAATAACGTCTTTTTCATCAAGAATGTAAGTGGAACTTTTGAAGAAAAGTTGAGTGAGCTGTCCATTGAGTGCCCACCAGGATCAGATGTTAACTGTATGCCCATTACGTTCAGAGCTTGACAGGGTGTCTTGCATGACCGGACGTTGACTGTTTGTCCATTACGACAACATGTTCATTATTTGCCGAGCAGATCGAATGCTTATTTGGTGTTCAGTAGCATTAGATGGTGATTTGGTGTTAAGTAGGATCAGATGGTGATTTGGTGTCTAGTGGAGTCAGATGGTGATTTGGTGTCAAGTGGGATCAGTTGGTAATTTGGTGTCAAGTAGGATCAGATGGTGATTTGGTGTCTAGTGGCATCAGATGGTGATTTGGTGTATAGTGGCATCAGGTGGTGATTTGGTGTATAGTGGCATCAGATGGTGATTTGGTGTCGAGTGGCATCAGATGGTGATTTGGTGTCTAGTAGGATCAGATGGTGATTTGGTGTCTAGTGGGGTCAGATGGTGATTCGGTGTCTAGTGGCATCAGGTGGTGATTTGGTGTATAGTGGCATCAGATGGTGATTTGGTGTCTAGTGTGCTCAAATGGTGATTTGGTGTATAGTGGCATCAGGTGGTGATTTGGTGTATAGTGGCATCAGATGGTGATTTGGTGTCGAGTGGCATCAGATGGTGATTTGGTGTCTAGTAGGATCAGATGGTGATTTGGTGTCTAGTGGGGTCAGATGGTGATTCGGTGTCTAGTGGCATCAGGTGGTGATTTGGTGTCTAGTAGGATCAGATGGTGATTTGGTGTCCAGTAGGAACAGAGGGTGATTCGGTGTCTAGTGGGGTCAGATGGTGATTCGGTGTCTAGTGGCATCAGATGGTGATTTGGTGTATAGTGGGATTAGAGGGTTACTGGGTGTTTAGTAGGATCAGATGATGATTTGGTGTCTAGTGGGATTAGAGGGTTACGGGGTGTTTAGTGGGATCAGATGGTGATTTGGTGTCCAGTGGGATTAGAGGGTGATTCGGCGTAAAGTGAGATCAGATGGTGATTTGGTTGCCTAGTGGGAACAGATGGTAATTTAGTGTCAAGTAGGATCAGATGGTGATTTGGTGTCCAGTGGCATCAGATGGTGATTTGGTGTCGAGTGGCATCAGATGGTGATTTGGTGTCTAGTAGGATCAGATGGTGATTTGGTGTCTAGTGGGGTCAGATGGTGATTCGGTGTCTAGTGGCATCAGGTGGTGATTTGGTGTATAGTGGCATCAGATGGTGATTTGGTGTCTAGTGTGCTCAAATGGTGATTTGGTGTATAGTGGCATCAGGTGGTGATTTGGTGTATAGTGGCATCAGATGGTGATTTGGTGTCGAGTGGCATCAGATGGTGATTTGGTGTCTAGTAGGATCAGATGGTGATTTGGTGTCTAGTGGGGTCAGATGGTGATTCGGTGTCTAGTGGCATCAGGTGGTGATTTGGTGTCTAGTAGGATCAGATGGTGATTTGGTGTCCAGTAGGAACAGAGGGTGATTCGGTGTCTAGTGGGGTCAGATGGTGATTCGGTGTCTAGTGGCATCAGATGGTGATTTGGTGTATAGTGGGATTAGAGGGTTACGGGGTGTTTAGTGGGATCAGATGGTGATTTGGTGTCCAGTGGGATTAGAGGGTGATTCGGCGTAAAGTGAGATCAGATGGTGATTTGGTTGCCTAGTGGGAACAGATGGTAATTTAGTGTCAAGTAGGATCAGATGGTGATTTGGTGTCCAGTGGGATTAGAGGGTCATTCGGCGTAAAGTGAGATCAGATGGTGATTTGGTTGCCTAGTGGGAACAGATGGTAATTTAGTGTCAAGTAGGATCAGATGGTGATTTGGTGTCTAGTGGGAACAGATGGTGATATGGTGTATAGTGGCATCAGATGGTGATTCGGTGTCTAGTGGCATCAGATGGTGATTCGGTGTATAGTGGGATCAGATGGTGATTTGGTGTCTAGTGGGATTAGAGGATTACTGGGTGTTTAGTAGGATCAGATGGTGATTTAGTGTCAAGTAGGATCAGATGGTGATTTAGTGTCTAGTGGGAACAGATGGTGATATGGTGTATAGTGGCATCAGATGGTGATTTGGTGTCTAGTGGCATCAGATGGTGATTCGGTGTCTAGTGGCATCAGATGGTGATTCGGTGTATAGTGGGATCAGATGGTGATTTGGTGTCTAGTGGGATTGGAGGGTTAATGGGTGTTTAGTAGGATTAGATGGTGATTTGGTGTCCAGTGGGATTAGAGGGTGATTCGGCGTAAAGTGAGATCAGATGGTGACTTGGTTGTCTAGTGGGAACAGATGGTGATTTAGTGTCAAGTAGGATCAGATGGTGATTTGGTGTCTAGTGGGAACAGATGGTGATATGGTGTCTAGTGGTCTCATGTGGTGATTTGGTGTCTAGTGGGATCAGATGGTGATTTGGTGTCCAATGGGATTCGAGGGTGATTCGGTGTCCAGTGAGATCAGATGGTGATTTGGTGTCAAGTAGGATCAGATGGTGATTTGGTGTCCAGTAGGAACAGAGGGTGATTCGGTGTCTAGTGGGCTCATGTGGTGATTTGGTGTCTAGTGGAATCTGGTGTGATCAGGTGTCTAGTGGGCTCAGAGGGTGATTTGGTTTCTAGTAGAATCTGAGGGTGGTTCGGTGTCTAGTAGGATCATTGAGTGAATTAGTGTTACGTGGGATCAGATGGTGATTTGATGTCTAGTATAAACTGGTGTTTTATGTAAGTGACTTCCAGATGGTGTCTAGTATAAACTGGTGTTTTATGAAAGTGACATCCAGATGGTGTCTAGTATAAACTGGTGTTTTATGTAAGTGACATCCAGATGGTGTCTAGTATAAACTGGTGTTTTATGTAAGTGACATCCAGATGGTGTCTAGTATAAACTGGTGTTTTATGTAAGTGCCATCCAGATGGTGTCTAGTATAAACTGGTGTTTTATGTAAGTGACATCCAGATGGTGTCTAGTATAAACTGGTGTTTTATGTAAGTGACATCCAGATGGTGTCTAGTATAAACTGGTGTTTTATGTAAGTGACATCCAGATGGTGTCTAGTATAAACTGGTGTTTTATGTAAGTGACATCCAGATGGTGTCTAGTAAAAACTGGTGTTTTATGTAAGTGACATCCAGATGGTGTCTAGTATAAACTGGTGTTTTATGTAAGTGACATCCAGATGGTGTCTAGTATAAACTGGTGTTTTATGTAAGTGACATCCAGATGGTGTCTAGTATAAACTGGTGTTTTATGCAAGTGACATCCAGATGGTGTCTAGTATAAACTGGTGTTTTATGTAAGTGACATCCAGATGGTGTCTAGTATAAACTGGTGTTTTATGAAAGTGACATCCAGATGGTGTCTAGTATAAACTGGTGTTTTATGTAAGTGACATCCAGATGGTGTCTAGTATAAACTGGTGTTTTATGAAAGTGACATCCAGATGGTGTCTAGTATAAACTGGTGTTTTATGTAAGTGACATCCAGATGGTGTCTAGTATAAACTGGTGTTTTATGTAAGTGACATCCAGATGGTGTCTAGTATAAACTGGTGTTTTATGTAAGTGACATCCAGATGGTGTCTAGTATAAACTGGTGTTTTATGTAAGTGACATCCAGATGGTGTCTAGTATAAACTGGTGTTTTATGAAAGTGACATCCAGATGGTGTCTAGTATAAACTGGTGTTTTATGAAAGTGACATCCAGATGGTGTCTAGTATAAACTGGTGTTTTATGTAAGTGACATCCAGATGGTGTCTAGTATAAACTGGTGTTTTATGTAAGTGACATCCAGATGGTGTCTAGTATAAACTGGTGTTTTATGAAAGTGACATCCAGATGGTGTCTAGTATGAACTGGTGTTTTATGTAAGTGACATCCAGATGGTGTCTAGTATAAACTGGTGTTTTATGTAAGTGACATCCAGATGGTGTCTAGTATAAACTGGTGTTTTATGTAAGTGACATCCAGATGGTGTCTAGTATAAACTGGTGTTTTATGTAAGTGACATCAAGATGGTGTCTAGTATAAACTGGTGTTTTATGTAAGTGACATCCAGATGGTGTCTAGTATAAACTGGTGTTTTATGTAAGTGACATCCAGATGGTGTCTAGTATAAACTAGTGTTTTATGTAAGTGACATCCAGATGGTGTCTAGTATAAACTGGTGTTTTATGAAAGTGACATCCAGATGGTGTCTAGTATAAACTGGTGTTTTATGTAAGTGACATCCAGATGGTGTCTAGTATAAACTGGTGTTTTATGTAAGTGACATCCAGATGGTGTCTAGTATAAACTGGTGTTTTATGTAAGTGACATCCAGATGGTGTCTAGTATAAACTGGTGTTTTATGTAAGTGACATCCAGATGGTGTCTAGTATAAACTGGTGTTTTATGTAAGTGCCATCCAGATGGTGTCTAGTATAAACTGGTGTTTTATGTAAGTGCCATCCAGATGGTGTCTAGTATAAACTGGTGTTTTATGAAAGTGACATCCAGATGGTGTCTAGTATAAACTGGTGTTTTATGTAAGTGACATCCAGATGGTGTCTAGTATAAACTGGTGTTTTATGAAAGTGACATCAAGATGGTGTCTAGTATAAACTGGTGTTTTATGTAAGTGACATCCAGATGGTGTCTAGTATAAACTGGTGTTTTATGAAAGTGACATCAAGATGGTGTCTAGTATAAACTGGTGTTTTATGTAAGTGACATCCAGATGGTGTCTAGTATAAACTGGTGTTTTATGTAAGTGACATCCAGATGGTGTCTAGTATAAACTGGTGTTTTATGTAAGTGCCATCCAGATGGTGTCTAGTATAAACTGGTGTTTTATGTAAGTGACATCAAGATGGTGTCTAGTATAAACTGGTGTTTTATGTAAGTGACATCCAGATGGTGTCTAGTATAAACTGGTGTTTTATGAAAGTGACATCCAGATGGTGTCTAGTATAAACTGGTGTTTTATGTAAGTGACATCCAGATGGTGTCTAGTATAAACTGGTGTTTTATGTAAGTGACATCCAGATGGTGTCTAGTATAAACTGGTGTTTTATGTAAGTGACATCCAGATATTCATTGAGGTCACTTCGGTCAGCCGGGACTTGTTTACTGGCGGAGTTGAACACAAAGGTTTTTTCCACCGTAATTCTTTTAGACACGATATTCGACTCCAGCTACTATCTGGTAATGTATTTAGTTACAGAATGCTCTACGATGTAGGAATGTCGCGAAAACATGAAAAAAATCATTTGGTGGAGCAGAGATCTATCATCAAGAGTCATATTTGAGTCATGTTTTGTCAAGGTCGCGGATTTCGGAAATTCTCTTAATATCCTTTTTCAAAATACAGATGGTCGCAATAATGCTGCTTTTGATATACACACACCTCGCTCTTTCCAATCAAGGTCATCAATGCGATGATAAAGTGGTTCCATTAATTTTACCCTATTTATGCTTAATTACCTTTATCAAACAGTTAACTATGTTATGAAACTGGTAGAGATTAAAAGCTTCCAGGTCCTAGTAAATTAAACGAAACATTCCCCTATCGCATATAGTCAGCAGAACAGATGGCGCAACCGTCGGGAGTTAATATGAAACATCTGTTAGTTGTAACAGCATCCAAACATGGCCATTTCATGTAGAAAGCTTTGGTCTTCATAACTGAGTGTTTCCGTAGCGAGTTCTCTGGAGGCGACCTGTGTCGCCACAAGATCATAAAAAACTTCTCTACAGCTTGATCTTGATGAAATTAGAAACGATTGCTGAATCAGCGATATGGCGACGGTGGAAGCTGTGGAACTGCACTTCAGCATAGATCGTGGGAGATAGCCGACATACGCCAGTGTTCATAGAGTTAGTGAGTGTATTGGAGTTAGACCCGTTGTGGGGTTGATACATTGCAGTAATACCAGTACATGTTAGCGTGATATGGTTTGCGAGGTGAGGTGAGTGAAATTTGGACTTACGTCTGGTTTCAAATGGTTTCTCTCAGGCCGAGGTGTTTTACACCAGGCGGGCCAACGACAACAACCATCTTTTATCACATTTTGGTTTGAGGAAAGATAAAATATCAAATCGTTAACATTTACCATTTCTGACCATAGAATATACAGCGATATCCGATAAGGAGTCTTTCGTTCACCATGAGGGGCTGTGGGGTAGCCTATTTGTTGAAGCGTTCGCTCGTCACGCCGAGGACCCGGGTTCGATCCTCCACATTCTGTTGGGGGAGGTGGTGTTTTCTATATTTGTACTATACTTAGACGGAATTCTGGCCCTCAGAATATTACATAGACATCTTGAATGTATTACAGTGTCCGGCATCAGAGAGTACTGTAGAATATTTGAAGCTCTTTCCTCGGCGAAAGTGGGGGTGACGGGGTAGCCCAGTGGTTAAAGCTTTCGCTCATCACACCGAAGGTTGGAGTTCGATTCCCCACAGTGGTGCCCCCACCGTGATATTGCTGGAATATTGCTAAAAGCAGCGAAAAAAACCACTCTTATACATGGGGAAGCCTCTCATCTCAAGTTAAAAGATCAGCATTGAGAATATCATTATACAGTGGTAACTGTGCTAAACCTTTCTTGTAAAATGGATGGCAGTTGCTCAGAAGTGATAATGATGTGTTTGTCATCATGAATAACCCACTCATGGGATTATGTCGATGACAGACAGACTATATTTCCCTGGACGAAAGAAATATTATCTCCACATAGTCAACAGCTGACAATTTTCTTCGACAACACTCTTGTGTGTGGTTCTGTTTGCATCATATAGATAAGATAATAACTGAACAAGGTTTTTTTTCTGGAACAGTTTATTATAAAGTGCTGTACAAATAGAAAGGGTGAGATGGAGTATTATAACATCTAAATGAACGAACACTGAGTCTGTCTTGTTGAAATCCGAGTCGGCATGTTTCAGCCACAGTCGGGTAATACAATTCATGACTGAGTATGTGTGCGCATGTATCAGTGACGCACATCCGGAATAACATCTGGTATTATGCTGGCGTTATGAAAACCCGTTCTAGCACTTAGGGACTGACAACTGCCAGTGCGCGACTTTAATGGCCGAAAACCTTTCTTTAATTGGGTCTCTCGTGTAATGAGTCCCAATCCACAAAATCGTAAACTTACGCGACCTGTCGTAACTCTATAGTGTATACAGGCTTACGAATGTCGCCGGGCAACGAAGATTTTGTGGAATGGAACCGTTGACACAATATCTCGACAGCGATGATCTTATTCGACGAGATATGGAGGTGACAGAACAGCGACAGTAGACACACTTATAACCAATCAACAGTCCGACGTTTCACAAATTACGTCATAAGGTATTGTGATGGAATTTGAAACTTTTATGGCACAGGGTCCCGATCCATCAAGCGTTCGTAATGTTACGACCTGTCGTAACAATATAGTTTATCATAGGCTAAAGATTGTAGTAGCGACATATCGTAATGTTACGAACGCTTTGTGAATAGGGATTTTAATGGTATCCCCCTTTATTCTTTTCCCCACCCTCGACCAGATATTGAAGTTGCCGCGCCAATGACTGGTTTACCATTGGCAATTTATCTGTGAAAATAGGAAGTTCTCGTGGAGATTTTTCTATTTCCTAACCGACTGTCCCACTGAATTGCTATAATACTGTATGAGATTGTAAATGAGTTAACAGCTGGCGAACAAAACGAAAAAAAAACAATGCCGTCAGATGGGGCAAACGTATTAGCTCTTTCACATTCGTGAAAGAAGAGGTGGAGTTTGGGGTTGATATAATGCCGTCAGAAGGGGCAAACGTATTAGCTCTTTCACGTTCGTGAAAGAAGAGGTGGAGTTTGGGGTTGATGGCCCCAATAAAAGAATTAGATAAGATACAATAAATGCAATTCAATCTGCAAATCGCAGTAAAAAGAATGATATACAAATATTTACATATCAAATGTACATTATATACAGGATGACTAATATGTAGATTGGTAAATCGGTTATTGTTCAAACACTCACGTTGTATAATTGCTCTACAGTTTCTAATATCCTTCACATTCGGCAATTATATCTAATTTATTTTTCAAAATGTAAATGTATGAATTGCTTTAAAACAAGAAAAGACATATAGAAACATGAAATTCAATAAATTTCCGTTCAGTCAAAGTCCTGGAACCAAAGGACATGGATCTATAAATATTTGTTTCGAAAAGTGAGAATCTATAATAAACTGACGAGCAGAAGAAAGTACACACGTGTAATTGTTGCTACATCCCCCAAACCACTGCTTTTTTTAGAACTCAACCATCACGTTCCATTTGCCACATGCAACCAAGATTATCTGTACATGTTTTGCGCGATGTGTGATTATTTGCCTGCATGAGCATGAGCACTTCTCGTACATAGGATATAAAACCTGTTTGTCGTGAAGACTGAACACTCACTTGACAAAAATGCCAAGATTAGCATCGGCGCGACGGATACGGGCAGCAGGAATGTCACAAATGGGTGCTTCCAACAGCCATAGTGCAAGGACATTAGGTTGCACAAGACAAACCGTAATTCGGCTGTTGGTTAACCGTTTCAGTATGACTGGCCAGACTTGTCATTGGCCAAGAAGTGGACGTGTCAAAGTCACAACACTCCTAAGGATCGCTATCTATGGGTTTTTCACCTATGCAACCGGATGTTGACGGTGACGTCACCTGCAGCCAAATCATTGGGTCATCGCGTGAAAACCGTTGAATATCTTTGACCTTCCTGCATCGTAAGAACCGTCTGCATTGGTTCATTGTTAAAATGCCATTTTGCTAATAAAACACGTTATTTCACCATGCACTTTCCATATTATCAAAGGGCTTTGTTATTTTTATCTGATAGGGATAATCACAACCTGTGTAGTTTCTTTTGCTCGTTAGTATAGTGGGGGTTATTATCTCTTATGTTGAGAATAACCCATATTAACTATGATTCTGTAGATAAATGAAGGCGTGTCTTTTATAAGATGTTTCGGGTAAATGGATATTCAAGGGAAGTTTCGTTGTATTTTGCGTTGTATCTAGTTATACAAACATGCAATTAAATTGTCGATTCAGAACATCACATTATGTCGCATTTGTTGTTAACTTTATGCGAACATTTCGAACATAAAATTGATAAGATTTTAGAAATTAGTTACATAAGAAATGAAACAGCACTCATTGCATCGTCTGGAAGAACAATGTCGAAAGTAATATAAAATAAATAATATATATTACTCGTAGTATATCTTTCGACAATGAAACATATATTGAGCTTGTTAAACGGACATGATGTTAGAAACAAAACTTTAACAGACAAAACACATAAACATACACAGAACAACAGATGAATGGTTTAGACATTCATTAACTTTAAAGTAATAATAGAAATAGACAATTTGGGGAAAATAACAAAAATACAAAACACTCTGTGGCTTTACTATAGTGCAAAGAATACGGCCTCGACACTATACTGTACGTACAGAGAAACCCTCTTTACTCGAAGTCGGGAGACAAGGGTAAAGGAGTTCGGTATACCCGGGTTTCAGTGTATACAGGTTGGTGCCACATTGAGGTCCTCAGTCGCCTGACTTGATATTCTACAAGGAATGCGGGTATACTAGCATACACACATATACAGTTCATGTTTACGGGAAAATAGAAAATTATATGTCAAATAATGAAATATGTCAATAACGACGAATATAAAAGTATCTAAATCCATTCGTTGTGAACACTGTGGTCTTGATGTGTGGGTGATAAGTGCCTCTTTCATTGGCAGGAACAGAAAACATTGTAGAGTGGGGCTTTGGTTTAATAACGTTGAACCGTGGGTTAGTGGCCTCTTGGTTTGTCATGAATAAACAATTTGAATTCAATCGAAGTTGAGCTGGTTTAACGCATGATTTGAATCGGAGTTAATTTACATCACGGAATGATGTCTCAATGGACCTAAATTAATGCAGGTAGTGGATGGTGATGATGATCAGTCAGGTCGAAAACTTAAATTTGAACAAGAGTACAGCGGATCCTGGTAGATATACGGAATGCAACTCTCCGCAGCGATGGGGGAGCTCAAAACACACGCGTATATAGCTACTGAAAAGTATACTTGATAATAATGTTAACGAAACTAGAACAGCTTTAGAATAAAAAAAGTAATGCCGTTTCTTTGGTTCGTCAGAGTATAAGATATACAGCTGCAGCTGGAGGTATTTGTGGATGGAGAGAAGCAGCTTGTTCACGAGCCTTGAAGATGTGGGACTTGACTGTAACCTCGTTCAGCTGAAACAAGACAGGTGCAAAAATTACATAACTTCTCGTCCTTGGAAGCCTGTTACCAACATGAAACAAGAGTCATCAGAAGATGACATATCCCCCCGGCCCCTACATATTTGAAACGACAAATCATCTGACAGTCACTCGATGTTTTATTAGATAAAGTTTGAATCGTTTCCATGGAAGTCATGAAAAATATAAATTCCATATATCTGTAAACAGCAAAAGGCACCATTTAAAGATCTGTCTCATACATCTGCCAAGATCTGTTGAAAAATATGAAATGGTTTTCCTGTTGTGCTCCGGAAACGATGCTAATCCCTCCATTTTGAGACTAAGTCAGAATTGTTTCCATGGTAACCAGGAAAAATAAAAATGCCAAAACATTGTAAATAGCAAATGGCACCACTTTGTGGTCTGCCTCAAATATCTGCCAAATTATGCTGTAAGATATTGAATAGTTTTCGAGTTGCGCTCCGGAAACAAAGCCCATCCCTCCATTTTGAGACTACGTCAGAATCGTTTCCACTGAAACTGGGAAAATGATTTATCACAAAAATCTGTAAATAGCAAAAGGCACCACTTTAGGGTCTCCCCTACATATCTGCCAAGTTTTGCTGAAAGATATTTAGAAGTTTTTGAGCTGTGCACCGGAAACGCAACCCATCCCTCCATTTTAAGAGGCACCACTTTCGGGTCTGCCACACCTATCTACCACGTTTTGCAGATAAATATTGAATGGTTTTTGAGTTGTGCTCTGGAAGAAAAGCCCATCCTCCATTTTGAGACAAAGTCCGAAATATTTCCATGGAAACGAAGAAAACAATAAATCACAAAAACCTGTAAATAGCAGAAGGCACCACTTTGGGATCTGCCACACATACCTAATAACTTTTGCTGACAGATATTACAAAGTTTTTGAGATGTGCCCCGGAAACGAAACACACCTGTCACTTTTGAGACTATGTCCGAAACGTTTCCATGGACACCGAGAAATAAACATAAATCACAAAAACCTGTAAGTAGCAAAAAGCACCACTTCAGGTTCAGATTCATATATCTCCCTAGTTTTGCAGCAAAATATTGAACAGTTTTTGAGTTCTGCTCCGGAAACGAACCCCACCCCACCATTAGAATAACACCAAAATGTTCCATGGAGAAACCAAAAAAAAAAAAATAAATAAATAAAAATAAAGAAAACAAAGAAAAAAATTTGCCAAAACTCTGTAAATAGGAAAAGGCACAACTATAGGTTGAGATTATTATAGCTATCAAGTTTGGTCTAAAAATATTGAACGGTTTCTGAGTTATGCTCCGGAAACAAAATGATTACGGACGGACGGACAGACAGACGAGGCGTCGACTATATCCCCCGGGGGGATGAAAAATCAATAATGTTTTATAACATATTACAACGAAAACCATCCTATTCTCTGGATATGCTGGCTCATCCTAGCCATCCTGGCTTTTACTGTAAAGTACGACCAGACAATCCAGTGATCGGCACCATAAACGATGCAGTTGGAATACGATGACATGTGTCAACCAAGACAAGAAGCCTGACCACCCTATCCAGTTAGTCGCCTCTTACGATAAGCATGGGTTGCTGAAGATCAATTCTAAGTCGGATCTTCACAGGTCACATGCCATGCAGAAACGAACGAAACAGTATATAAAAAATACAACAAAAAACATATGTCCAGAAGGGAAAGGAATTCTTCATACGTGACATTAAGTCGAAAGAATGTAAACAGAGCACGTACTTAAATACGTGATCAGCTGTTAATGACAGAACGGTTAGATAACCTGTACACATATACCACCAGGGACGCGATGTGATGGCGCACCACTCAACAACACAGGATATCTGGACAAATCAGCGAGAACGTGCTGGCAGTCAGGAGGTGGGTCTACTGTGTCGACGACCATGCTGAACTGTTCAGATTCTGATATTGCGAACATTTTTGTGGGTGCAGGTTTTGTGGTTTTTGTGTGGAGTGGAGTAGGTTGTACATAGCAAGAAGTGCAACGGCATAGGCGGATCCAGAGAGGGGTGCAGAGGTGCGCACTCCCCTTTAAATTTATCCTGAAATTTTGTTAAATGACCCTTGAAACTCGGTGAAATGAAGTTTCGTGTTGCGCCTAAGAGGCAGCTTGGCCGTATGATCCCTAGGGAGTTTTTCTAGTATCGTAAAGTACGATAGTGTCCCATGACCGGGGATAGTCGCGTACGTAGCGCCGCCAACAGGCAGTGTGCCTGGATATGAGCGCGTTATGAGCACACTATTATTATTACATGTAACTACTATACACGTGGACACATATGTATTATGCATGTGTATGTTCAAAGATCTGGAGCGATGCCATGGTACATACCACTATCAGATGTAGGTATAATTCAGCTACTGTATATCTGTGGACTGCATACCGGGACAGCCAGACAGAATTAGAATTAGAAGAATTACAGCCAGTCAGCCAGCCAGACACACTTTTCATTTATCGTTAACGCTATTAAACCCCACTGCACAGTTCTCTCCCCTGCCACACCTTTCCCTCGAGCTCTCCGCCTCAAGCTCCCCACCCAGCCGCGACATAACGGTAAGACTGCATGTCTGGTACCTACGCCTGTGTCTTCCTCGACTGTGTCTTCCTCGACTGCGTCTTTCAGCCCTGCTGCAGGAACCACGGCGACAGGTCCACTGAATGACGCCCTCCACCTCCACTTCTGAAACTGTTAATATGAACAATTAAGCAGACAGCTTCAATACCACTTCCGTGCTGTTCCTAACAGAACCTTTTCCAAAATACTATTTTCCAAACGAAAATCCCTTCTGCGAGCATTATCTCCCGTTGGGATCGAGATGATACAGAAGACTATCTTAATGACATTATCTCCCGTTGGGATCGAGATAGTTACAGAAGACTATCTTAATGACATTATCTCCCGTTGGGATCGAGATGATACAGAAGACTATCTTAATGACATTATCTCCCGTTGGGATCGAGATAGTTACAGAAGACTATCTTAATGACATTATCTCCCGTTGGGATCGAGATGATACAGAAGACTATCTTAATGACATTATCTCCCGTTGGGATCGAGATAGTTACAGAAGACTATCTTAATGACATTATCTCCCGTTGGGATCGAGATGATACAGAAGACTATCTTAATGACATTATCTCCCGTTGGGATCGAGATGATACAGAAGACTATCTTAATGACATTATCTCCCGTTGGGATCGAGATGATACAGAAGACTATCTTAATGACATTATCTCCCGTTGGGATCGAGATGATACAGAAGACTATCTTAATGACATTATCTCCCGTTGGGATCGAGATGATACAGAAGACTATCTTAATGACATTATCTCCCGTTGGGATCGAGATAGATACAGAAGACTATCTTAATGACATTATCTCCGCTGACTGCATGCTCATGGTGATATTTGCATTTAAGACAGACGCACCTCAGAAATGTATCAACTGCACCGCCATGGAGTCTGTGCCAGTGTAACGCTTTGTCAGACTGAGTGGTTGTTCCCATCAACCTGTGTTCAGCGGTTAGGGAGAATGGTGTTGCGCTCAGCAGATACTTCCAGAGATTGTTACAACTTCGGAGAAACGTTCCCCATATTTCTTGTATCAATCATCTATGCGACAACACATGACATTACTCTGTAAAGATATCTGATCTATTTATGCACGTTACATGCGAGACGGTGGCGCCCTGATATGGGAACGCCCCGACAGGGAGACGCCTTCACACGGAGACGTACAGAAACAGCGACGCCTTGGCATGAGGACGTACTGATGGGGGATGCCCTGGCAAGGAGATGCCCTTACACGGGGACACCCTGACATAAGATGCCCTCACATGGAGACACCCTGGCAAGGAGATGCCCTTACACGGAGACACCCTGACATAAGATGCCCTCACATGGAGACACCCTGACATAAGATGCCCTGACATGGAGACACCCTGGCAAGGAGATGCCCTTACACGGGGACACCCTGACATAAGATGTCCTGACATGGAGACACCCTGACATAAGATGCCCTTACACGGGGACACCCTGACATAAGATGTCCTCACATGGAGACACCCTGGCAAGGAGATGCCCTTACACGGGGACACCCTGACATAAGATGCCCTCACATGGAGACACCCTGGCAAGGAGATGCCCTTACACGGGGACACCCTGACATAAGATGTCCTGACATGGAGACACCCTGGCAAGGAGATGCCCTTACACGGGGACACCCTGACATAAGATGCCCTCACATGGAGACACCCTGGCAAGGAGATACTCTTACACGGGGACACCCTGACATAAGATGTCCTGACATGGAGACACCCTGGCAAGGAGATGCCCTTACACGGAGACACCCTGGCAAGGAGATGCCCTTACACGGGGACACCCTGACATAAGATGCCCTGACAAGGAGGAGACGCCCTGACATAAGATGTCCTGACATGGAGACACCCTGGCAAGGAGATGTCCTTACACGGGGACACCCTGACATAAGATGTCCTGACACGGGGACACCTTGACATACGATGCCCTGACATGGAGACACCCTGACACGGGGACACCCTGATAAGAGACGTCCTGACAAGAAGGTACCCTTACTCGGGCCCACCCTGACATGAAGACGCCCTTACAAGGAAACACCCTGAAACAGGCACACTCTGGCACGGAGATACCCTTACACGGGTACACCCTGACATAGAGGGACCCTGTCCAGTTTTTGGTTGGCAGAGAACTTTATCGTGTCATTTCAATCAAACGAACCAAGAAAGAGCCCATAAAACTTTACAAACGTTTGTCTGGCACGAGGATGGTTTTCTTTCATCACCCATAATCAACCTTTACCCAGCGAGATCTGCTGTGGGAACTGCTTATGGCCGATACAGATTTATCTTCTCTGACCAGTGATTTAGGTGATGCGGTGTGGTGAAATGAGGTATAAACTCGCCATCAAGATTACTGCACGTATATAACGGAATGTATGTAGCTACTTGTGATAGCCCGGACTGATCAATGTTTTCCTGTGAAATACCATGCTGTAGGCGCATGTCTGGATACCAAACATGCGCAGCTTACCCTCCCCTTGAGGATAAGTATATTCGCTTCATTCCCTTAATGGCCAACAGAAGGCAGTGTAACAGGTACCACCCTTTCACGTCCTTCAGTCTCGAGAACTCGAGAATTGAACCACACACCCTACGATCCCCGAGCAATCACTATATAGACTAGATCAAGGAAGATGTTCTATGAGACCTTTGCAGCGTTTAGGACCACACACCGAGTAGATTTATTGCTCACCGCTGAATCTTATATACAACAACTTTCAGTTCATTAATGTGTCTCCATGCCAGTAATGTTGATTTGAAACAATGACATTAAAAGTTGTTCACTGGTCACGACGGGAACATCGAGGGTACATCAACCCATGGGCCAACGAGGGACCAGTGAACAGTACATTCGCAAAACATCGGTAATTTTCGTACATCATACACGATTAAATGTTAATCGAGATGAAGAAGTATTCCGGCATTCCTAGCGGAGTACATAGAAATCTTACTTACTTGTAAGCAGGGTACATCGAAAACAAGAAGACAAAGTCATCAATATCCTCCGCAATGGCAAAATATTCTTCATAAATATGTCTGTGGGTTATGATTTTGTCAAATGTTTTGGTGTGTATATAGCAAAGTGGAAGGAGAATACTGAAAGGTTTCAAAGTTCTGCTTTAGAATGTAGCACTACCACCAAATGTAGGTGAAGCGAAAATTGTTGCTATGGAAAAACATAAAAAAACCAAAACATTTTATTCAGAAATTCAAAACTACCAAAAGGCACCAGTTCACCACTAGACCTATGTATGTATGAAACGTGGTGATGAAACAGTGAACAGTTTTTAAGTTCTGCCTGGGAAAAGAGTACTGCCAGCAATTTTAATATGTCCAACTTGTTGCCATGGACACGTAAAATATTTTTTTCAGAAATCCAAAACTACCAAACGGAACCAGTAGACAGCCACATCTGTCTATTATTGCATGGTATTAAAGTTCTGCTCTGCGTAGGAGCACAACCACCAGTATCAGTGTAAGTCTAAATTGTTGACATGGAAATACAAAAAAACCCCATTTTATTCAGAAATCCAAAAATACCATAAGGAACCAGTACACCACAAGATTTACCTATGAGCTAAGTTTGGTGAAGAATCATTGAACGGTTTTAGAGTTCCGGAACAGGGTACAATCACAAATTTAAGCCTGTCCAACTTGTTGCCAACTCCACCATTCCCCCACCCCGCATAAGAATAAGTAGGTCACAGTAGGAGTCATCAGGATATATGTTCTGATCCAAATAGTATTGACATATGGAAATGATAATGATCATATCTATGGAGGTAGGTAATCAGATGATGTGATGAGTTCTAGCGGTTGGGGAGACCGTGGGATAAGAATACTTGTAATGCATACTACAGCAAACGTCACTGTTGTCGGGCAAGAATTCTTCGAGTCATCAATCTGGTAAGTCGACCAATGTCGCCTTGACTCATCAGTGAGGGTAGCGCAAGATTCAGTGAGAGTGGTGGGATGGTGTGAAAGTCGAAGATCTTGATCAGTTGCAGAAAGGATCTGACAGTACTTGCCATGTCAAAGGGCACATGTTTTATGATCATGAAAATGAAATGTTGCCAACACTTCAAATAGCGGCACCATTTGAGTTGTGCATTGTTTTGGGTTTTTTTTTTTTGCTGCGACTCCTCAATGGAGTGAAGTTCTTCAGTCATTAAGATACCACCCAAACCATTAAGAATCAGCTCTCACCTTAATCTTGCTGTACGATATTAACATAGAAAAAACATCGCCAATCGCGATGTCTCCAAACTGGATTCCTCGGTCATAGAAGTCGAGAGTGAACCCCGCTCCTTCAGAGAACATGGTAGTCAAACGGCCATTATCACAGTGCTTTCGATGTCTACACCACTGGACTCGTGTTTTCCCTCAACCCTGAAAAGCTGCAGGTCCTGAGGTCCCTGAACCATAAAATGTTACGGGTCCAGAATGTGTAGGCCCTATATTTTAGCTAGAATACTCTATTCTCCAGCAAACCCTAACTATCATAGTGAGTTTTCATTTGACACTAGTGATTGACTAGTCGTCATTTACAACTAGAAATTACTGAATGGTATTTTCTGAAAATATATTACTCTTAGTTATTGGTCATAAAAACCCAAAACAACTGTCAGCAATAAGTGCCTGCAGAAACAAAAGTTGTGGGTTCGAGTGCTTTGGAGTCTTCTTCGGGGGACGGACGTTAATTCGAACGCTGCACTAGAGCCGTGAAGCTTCGGGATAGAAGCAACCAATCGACCAACCCTGTACCTGTAACGCCTGTGGTTCATATGACGTGCAGTTGGCTGTGGGATGAAACGTGGATGACGTGCTCGCAAGTATAATCTGTGTAGATGTCGCATCGTGGGGGGTGTGTTTGTATCAGAGTGGCAGTTTGTTCCGAATTCACACTGCCATCGTCTTGACTAATCTCTGCTTGCTGGTGGTGTTTCTCGTGGGCGTCCGGAACAGCCTCGATCTTCAACGTTATGTGTTTGTTGGTATCTGGCTATTATCTGGCCATGCCAGACAGAAACATGCACGTTTTGGCAACAATATTCAGACATGTGTACGCCTGCAGTATACCGATAGTACACTGCAAACACCGGATTGGAAATGCTGTTACTTCTTCCATCATCACGTGTGTTTAATTTAGTGTTTTTGAATGTCTGGGCCCAAAGGAAACTATTGGCCTGCGTCTGTTAACAACCAAATCTGAGTGACACCTTGCACGTCCTATATGGGGACTCTCACCATTCTGTGTTTGGGAACCTTCCTCAGAGTGAGTGAGTGAGTTCAGTTTTACGCAGCTATTAGCAGTATTCCAGCGGGGCCACCCTAAATGGGCTTCACACAGTGCATCCATGTGAGGAATAGAACCCGGGTCTAATCGTGACTAGCGAACGCTTTAACCACTAGGTTAGCCCCGATTTCCTCAGAAATATCATTGCCACACAAAATCGCTTACTTCCAACTCCCTACATTTTACATAGTATTCTTAACGTTTATATTTACATAAACTGTAAGTTCAACCAAAACCATCTTACCTTCACCAAGCCATGTAATCTAAAACAAGCGCGTGGGGGACGTCCTTTATTTTACTAGCTAATTTTAACCCTGAATCGTGCATGTGGACCTGTGCAAACACCTGCTATATCTAAAGCCATCTTTGAACCTCGGGACTTACGGTAAGCATGTTCTATCCGCAGACTTACCCCTGATCCTAGGTAAATATATCTGTCAACACTGTATACGTGATCTCCTTCGGCATGTGCTCTCACCATCAAAGCATATGCTAGTAGCTTGAGATGCGTGAATCACTCGCTTAACAGCTGGGACACCAGGTGCTCGTGATGGAGAACTTATCACCCGAGCTGGTGGAAACATTCGTCGTGCTCACAGATTCATTCGAGCAATGCGACTGGTAGATAGTTTAATGACCTCCTTAACCTACGATCAATCCTCAAACACAAACCCTATTAAAGCGAACTACCGTCGATATATTCGGATGGTCACGACGTATGTTTCATCGATTGTGAAGCAATATGGACATTCGGTCGCTTAATGTTTCTGCTTTTCTATGATACCACGGTGCTGTTTTATATAACAACCTTAGGGATAAGACTAGGTTAAGTCTGTGATAAGGTATAGGATTTACGGCGACCCTGGTGCTGACCCGTGAAGGTATCCGGGTAGAATAGGCCTTCAGCAACCCATGCTTGCCATAAAAGGCGACTATGCTTGTCGTAAGATGCGACTAACGGGATCGGGTGGTCAAGCTCGCTGACTTGGTTGACACATGTCATCTGTTCCCGATTTCGCACGTCGATGCTCATGTTGTTGGTCACTGGATTGTCTGGTCCAGACTCCACTATTTACAGACCGCCGCCATATAGCTGGAATATTGCTGAGTGCTGTGTAAAACTAAACTCACTCACTCACTTCTCCTTAGTGCTAAAATCGCTTTGTACAACGGCACCCTGGTCGTAACGTTACGACCTGTCGTAACTCTAAAGTTTACCTTAGGCTGACGAATGTCTGGCGCTACGAATTCTTTGATGGTCGGGACCCTGGTGGTTTGAGTGAACGAGGTGTCACTGTAGTCTGTCAAACGTATCAGATGTGGTCAGCTCGGGAAAGGAGGTCACCAGGGCATGATATTGATAGCTCTTTCAGGAATGGGATCAGAATACCGGTACGATTAACATGTACAGGTTATTTTGACCACGACGAATTTCATTCTTTTGGTGATTTGAGCTAACGAGGGGTTAGTGTTGTTTGTTCGCATAAAACGATATATTGAATCGTGTGTGTTCGCGCGCGTGTGCGTGTGCGTGCATGTGTCCATGTGTTGCTATGCGCTAGACAGGGTTAGTGCCATGTCAAGACGTCTTCTGGTATGTCGTGACATGTCGTTGATTCAACTACACCGAGGTCCTCGCGGTTGTAAACCCGATACACTGCCAAAGTCATCACTGGCTCTCTGACAAATCTCGGTTGTTGATGAAGTAAGTTACACATGTTGTGCAGTGGTGAGAAGAGTGTTACTGTTGATTTAATACACTTACAACTAGAGACGACTTCACCAGCACTGCGGTAGTTTGTACAGCACTATTTACATTGGCATGGCCCAGGGTTCCTCAATGATTCATACAATCTGTCCCTGCTACTTATTCTGCCATGGAATTGGTAAACCACATTCACGGGGGTGACTGAAGTGAAGCAGATCTGACAATACTGTGACAGAGCTGTGTCCCACATGAACGTATAAATCATATGCAACATATATATAGATAACAGATTCGTTTCCTTGGGCATAAAAGTACAATGAAAATAATATCATCGAAACGCTGGAAATTATCGACGAATTGTTTAGCAAACTGAGTACAGCTTTACGTGTTCTGGAATCGGTTCAGCAGCATAGCTAACAGCAACTGATGGTATTGTCAATAAGTTATGACATTGCTGCACAACAGATCTTAATCGTTCACATTCTTCACCTTTCAAATCAACGCCTTTGGGTGTCATTTTGCATAGGAACCACCTAAATATCGTCGCACTGAATGCTAGATATTCACCTACAGTCGCTTCAGAGAAGAAGAACTTTCAGAACTGGACAAACGACAGATAGAATATATTTTCATTCATCCATGGTTTTCTATGGTATGCTCTGATCAGTTTTAACTGGCGTACATGTTCTAAACATGACATGGGCAGATGACCTTAGCTGGGGTATGTAATACGTACGTTACACGAACAATAACATGGAATTATAGTTTAAAATATCCCATAACGGGTAACCTAGATGAATATAATCTGAATATCATATGGACGCATAACCTAGAGGGACATAATTTTAATAATTCATGGGCAAATAGACACTGAGCATAACTTGCTATTGATCATCTCATGGCATACAAGATGATCTCCATCTACCCTTGGAGAGTATGGTCAAATGTACAACTGGCAATGATCTCATGTCCATCTACACATGGAGCACATGCTCAAATATACAACAAGCAATATAGCAATACTCTATATGATCACATGTACAACTTGCGCTGATCACATGTACAACTGGCACTGGTCACATGTACAACTGACACTGCTCACTTGCACAGCTGGCCATGCAGTATATGATTATACGTACAACCGGCAGTGGTCACATGTACAACTCTCAGTTATCACATGTGAAACTGGCAATGAAAAAATGAGCAACTGGCAATGACCACATGTGCAACTGGCAATGATCACATGTGCAAATGGCAATGATCACATGTACAACTGACAAAGCAGTATATGATCACATGTACAGCTGGCAATGATCACATGTACAGCTGGCAATGATCACATGTACAACTGGCAATGATCACATGTACAACTGGCAATGATCACATGTACAACTGACAAAGCAGTATATGATCACATGTACAGCTGGCAATGATCACATGTACAGCTGGCAATGATCACATGTACAGCTGGCAATGCAGTATATGATCACGTGTACAGCTGGCAATAATCACATGTACAACTGGCAATGCAGTATATGATCACGTGTACAACTGGCAATGATCACATGTACAACTGACAATGCAGTATATGATCACGTGTACAGCTGGCAATGATCACATGTACAACCAGACACGGACAATATTATGAGCTCGAACCCTTGAGAAGCTCTTCCAAGGCACAGAAGTGGAACATTTGCCTGCACGTCACAGTTAAGGCTGACGTCCTACATTACAAACAGCATTTACAACATATACACTCTCTTTCCCCTGAATCAGCTGGTTTTCACCCACACTGTTTATTCCCTCTACAATTAGCACGACTGTAAAGCACCACAAGGACCCTTCACTACAGCTATAAGTTTGTTCTTAGACAAGCACTTGGAAGTCTACATTCTACAAGTAGGTAAGACAACACTGAATCAAGACTCTCAGCGGAAGCTGGATGCACAGGTCGCACAGTGGTCTGAGGCGCCGCGATTCGCTTTTTTGAGTCCCTTGGGCACGTCAGAAACCATAAAACGTGGGTTCGAATCGATGTTGCCCTGGCTGTGCTTTTTCCAGATTTGTGGGCACCATATCCGTCGAAGATGTAGGACCTCCATATGTCCGGAATATTGCTAAAAGAGGTGTAAAACCACACTCACTCGTCACTCGGAAACAAGTGGAGATAGACACACTACACACACTCTTTCCCCAGCCAATGAACCCACAGAAATATTCTAACCGATATGCTGTCATTGAAGCATGCAAGTTTATCATATGTGTCATCTGTGAAACGCCCGGCAGTGTATGAACAACGTGAGTTAGCTGGTTCATGTCATCAGTGTACAGTTCCCCTTTCAGCGTCAAATATACAAAACGGCATTGCATACATGGTCACTCTAACTGGTCTTGGCAGCCAAACCTAGAGCTGTGACAAGATGACAAGTAGAGTCATGATTGGGTGGATCTGATATGTTACCCAAAAGCACGGGTCTTAACCCATCAAAATGCACTCAATCTCTACATCAGAAGTGCATAGGCCTCTAAGACAGAAATTGTGAATGTAAATCATTATATCCTCATGATAAACAGAACAGGTTGTCCGTGTAAAAGCGTCCTCAGAATGAACGCGTCCTGTTAGCGTATCTAGACTTGTCAGTCATAGGATAGACTTACAACCAGTTGCCGGTATGTCGAAGTTGAACGGACTTACGCAAACACTTCAAGTAATCCGAAGTTCGACATGACTGTAAGACGAGAACTAATGGAGGAGTGAGTGAGTGAGTTTAGTTTTACGCCGCACTCAGCAATATTACAGCTATATGGCGGCGGTCTGTAAATAATCGAGTCTGGACCAGACAATCCAGTGATCAACAACATGAGCATCGATCTGCGCAATTGGGAACCGATGACATGTGTCAACCAAGTCAGCGAGCCTGACCACCCGATCCCGTTAGTCGCCTCTTACGACAAGCATAGTCGCCTTTTATGGCAAGCATGGGTTGCTGAAGGCCTATTCTACCCCGGGACCTTCACGGATCACTAATGGAGGAAGACGTAGGGACGAGTTGTTAGTTCGACACATGTTTACATGCACGACACATCCATGGCACGACACATCCATAACTACACATCCATCAAATAAATCAGTACTACCATGACACAGATACGTTAGACGTGAATGTGGGAGATGGGGTTGAGAATGACGTTTCTTTGATGAATGCTTCTCTTGTAGCGGCTATGGGAAAATAAGTGGCGTATAGCATAAAACGTCTTCCGCTCAGCCAAAATCTGATAGCAAAGGTAACGAACGATGCACAATTGACCTGTCACACAGAGGATGGTTCCATCGTACCCCCAAGCTCTTCACGGGTCATTTGAACATATTTAAGTGTTTGGGAGAATATTAACATTTTTGAACACTCATGTTTATGTACATTCCTCTACCTGACTGTCCACAGTTTTTGTAAAATGTAATACAGATTCAAGAACGATGACGATCTCTTGTGAAAAAAAGTCTCTTTACATGAATAAATACCTCATGTTCCATGTCATAAAATGCAACCTATTCCTCAAGACCCCCTTAACAACGTCTCAGCCGTGAATTACTTTGATGCAGGGATTGACTGACAGGAGTTTAATCTCTACGTAATAACGGCCTCATGCAATGTCACGCTCCGATTGCTCCAGGTAAGCTACAGTTCTGCTATACCAGGAAGCAGGAAACGGCACACAGCGTAGGTGGGATGGCGGTGCTTGGGTTCACAACCCCACGTGAAAGGTGATCTGCGCGTGTTTGCACAGCTTGCCGTCTGCCAACAGCTGCAGGGACGCGTCAGCAACACTATCCGCACTGCAGCATCACGGAGCGACCTGTCTCCTTACATTAAACACCCAGTAACGTGTTTGGAAACAGGTCTTCACGGGGATTCATGTATGTGAGCAATAAGTACTCTCTGCCTAGGCTCGCGTGGTCTAAATGCAATGGGTTATTATTACGTGGATATCCTGCTGACAAAGCATTATCTGGTTGATGCCTAACACCACTCACCCCTGGGGGATAGATAGGAACAAACGCATTCCATGTCAAGGGGCACCTCTGTTTGTTTATTCATGCAATAACCCCATTTGGAGTTCGTTAATGTTTAGGGGTGGGATTACATGTTGAGATGAGCTATGGTTTTGTTTGTTTGTTTAACGCTACAGTCATATCTAAGTTAATTGACGATCGTCTGTAATAGACTGAACCAGTAACACAGTCCTCACTGGGGTGTGTTGACTCGCGTCTCACTGGACCTTTTCGACATGCGCAGACTACTGGTCCTTCTAAACCGCAACCGGAACGTTCACGAGGCCTCGATATGGTAAAGTGTAATTCGGTAGTCGGTACTCATAATGGGTTACGTTGCAAAGGGTCCCAGCGAATAATATATACTCAAAGACAAAGTAACGGGTCATATAAAATTCTTGACAGGCCGGATGAAATTGGGTCTAATGTTTACTTTATTGCAATGTATGTACGTGCGTGTGTGAGTGCGTTTGGGGAAGTGTATTATATTTGAGACTAAAACATGAAAATGAAAAACAATATACTACTCTAAAGACTATTCGACTTGGAAAACCAATCATCGAATCCAAACAGGTGCACGTGGGTGCCGTTACAGCCCTACCTCTGGTGTTACAGTCAGTTACGCCTGATGTCTTCCCTTTTCATGTGTTCATATTTCGGCGGTCTGTAAGTACTCAAGTCAGAGGCGAACAATCCAGTGATCGATATTGTAAGCAGCGATCGCTTATCGTGCACAGTGCACGATATAGCGGCTGACCCGCTAGCCCGTGGCTAATGAAACTCCAGTCGGGCCAGTCACTACAGTCTCTGGCACGACTGCTTAGTGAATTTACATGGGATCATTTTGTACATATATGCCTCTCTCCGATTTATTAAGTCATAATACACCTGTAAATCAAACAGGCTTATCTCTCTCTCCCACTTGTTAAGTTATAATATACCTTTAAATCAAGCAGGCTGATCTCTCTCTCCGACTTGTTAAGTTATAATACACCTCTAAATCAAGCAGGCTGATCTCTCTCTCCGACTTGTTTTTGGTTATAATACACCTTTAATTCAAGCAGCCGATCCTTCTCTCCGACGTGTTTAGTTATAATACACCTTTAAATCAAGCAGGCCGATCTCTCTCTCCGACTTGTTAAGTTATAATACACCTCTAAATCAAGCAGGCTGATCTCTCTCTCCGACTTGTTTTTGGTTATAATACACCTTTAATTCAAGCAGCCGATCCTTCTCTCCGACGTGTTTAGTTATAATACACCTTTAAATCAAGTAGGCCGATCCTTCTCTCCGACGTGTTTAGTTATAATACACCTTTAAATCAAGTAGGCCGATCCTTCTCTCCGACTTGTTTAGTTATAATACACCTTTAAATCAAGCAGCCGATCCTTCTCTCCGACGTGTTTAGTTATAATACACCTTTAAATCAAGCAGCCGATCCTTCTCTCCGACTTGTTTAGTTATAGTACACCTTTAAATCAAGCAGGCCGATCCTTCTCTCCGACGTGTTTAGTTATAATACACCTTTAAATCAAGCAGGCCGATCCTTCTCTCCGACTTGTTTAGTTATAATACACCTTTAAATCAAGCAGGCCGATCCTTCTCTCCGACGTGTTTAGTTATAATACACCTTTAAATCAAGCAGGCTGATCCTTCTCTCCGACTTGTTTAGTTATAATACACCTTTAAATCAAGCAGGCCGATCCTTCTCTCCGACGTGTTTAGTTATAATACACCTTTAAATCAAGCAGGCCGATCCTTCTCTGCGACTTGTTTAGTTATAGTACACCTCTAAATCAAGCAGGCTGATCTCTTTCTCTGCGACTTGTTTAGTTATAGTACACCTTTAAATCAAGCAGGCCGATCCTTCTCTCCGACTTGTTTAGTTATAGTACACCTCTAAATCAAGCAGGCTGATCTCTTTCTCTGCGACTTGTTTACGGTTATAATATACCTTTAAATCATGCAGGCCGATCCTTCTCTGCGACTTGTTTAGTTATAGTACACCTCTAAATCAAGCAGGCTGATCTCTTTCTCTGCGACTTGTTTAGTTATAGTACACCTTTAAATCAAGCAGGCCGATCCTTCTCTCCGACTTGTTTAGTTATAGTACACCTCTAAATCAAGCAGGCTGATCTCTTTCTCTGCGACTTGTTTACGGTTATAATATACCTTTAAATCATGCAGGCCGATCCTTCTCTGCGACTTGTTTAGTTATAGTACACCTCTAAATCAAGCAGGCTGATCTCTTTCTCTGCGACTTGTTTACGGTTATAATATACCTTTAAATCATGCAGGCCGATCCTTCTCTGCGACTTGTTTAGTTATAGTACACCTCTAAATCAAGCAGGCTGATCTCTTTCTCTGCGACTTGTTTACGGTTATAATATACCTTTAAATCATGCAGGCCGATCCTTCTCTGCGACGTGTTTAGTTATAGTACACCTCTAAATCAAGCAGGCTGATCTCTTTCTCTGCGACTTGTTTAGTTATAGTACACCTTTAAATCAAGCAGGCCGATCCTTCTCTCCGACTTGTTTAGTTATAGTACACCTCTAAATCAAGCAGGCTGATCTCTTTCTCTGCGACTTGTTTACGGTTATAATATACCTTTAAATCATGCAGGCCGATCCTTCTCTGCGACTTGTTTAGTTATAGTACACCTCTAAATCAAGCAGGCCGATCCTTCTCTCCGACTTGTTTAGTTATAGTACACCTCTAAATCAAGCAGGCCGATCCTTCTCTCCGACTTGTTTAGTTATAGTACACCTCTAAATCAAGCAGGCCGATCCTTCTCTCCGACTTGTTTAGTTATAGTACACCTTTAAATCAAGCAGGCCGATCCTTCTCTCCGACTTGTTTAGTTATAGTACACCTCTAAATCAAGCAGGCTGGTCTCTTTCTCTGCGACTTGTTTACGGTTATAATATACCTTTAAATCATGCAGGCCGATCCTTCTCTGCGACTTGTTTAGTTATAGTACACCTCTAAATCAAGCAGGCTGATCTCTTTCTCTGCGACTTGTTTAGTTATAGTACACCTTTAAATCAAGCAGGCCGATCCTTCTCTCCGACTTGTTTAGTTATAGTACACCTCTAAATCAAGCAGGCTGATCTCTTTCTCTGCGACTTGTTTACGGTTATAATATACCTTTAAATCATGCAGGCCGATCCTTCTCTGCGACTTGTTTAGTTATAGTACACCTCTAAATCAAGCAGGCTGATCTCTTTCTCTGCGACTTGTTTACGGTTATAATATACCTTTAAATCATGCAGGCCGATCCTTCTCTGCGACTTGTTTAGTTATAGTACACCTCTAAATCAAGCAGGCCGATCCTTCTCTCCGACTTGTTTAGTTATAGTACACCTTTAAATCAAGCAGGCCGATCCTTCTCTCCGACTTGTTTAGTTATAGTACACCTCTAAATCAAGCAGGCTGGTCTCTTTCTCTGCGACTTGTTTACGGTTATAATATACCTTTAAATCATGCAGGCCGATCCTTCTCTGCGACTTGTTTAGTTATAGTACACCTCTAAATCAAGCAGGCTGATCTCTTTCTCTGCGACTTGTTTAGTTATAGTACACCTTTAAATCAAGCAGGCCGATCCTTCTCTCCGACTTGTTTAGTTATAGTACACCTCTAAATCAAGCAGGCTGATCTCTTTCTCTGCGACTTGTTTACGGTTATAATATACCTTTAAATCATGCAGGCCGATCCTTCTCTGCGACTTGTTTAGTTATAGTACACCTCTAAATCAAGCAGGCTGATCTCTTTCTCTGCGACTTGTTTAGTTATAGTACACCTTTAAATCAAGCAGGCCGATCCTTCTCTCCGACTTGTTTAGTTATAGTACACCTCTAAATCAAGCAGGCTGATCTCTTTCTCTGCGACTTGTTTACGGTTATAATATACCTTTAAATCATGCAGGCCGATCCTTCTCTGCGACTTGTTTAGTTATAGTACACCTCTAAATCAAGCAGGCTGATCTCTTTCTCTGCGACTTGTTTACGGTTATAATATACCTTTAAATCATGCAGGCCGATCCTTCTCTGCGACTTGTTTAGTTATAGTACACCTCTAAATCAAGCAGGCTGATCTCTTTCTCTGCGACTTGTTTACGGTTATAATATACCTTTAAATCATGCAGGCCGATCCTTCTCTGCGACTTGTTTAGTTATAGTACACCTCTAAATCAAGCAGGCTGATCTCTTTCTCTGCGACTTGTTTACGGTTATAATATACCTTTAAATCATGCAGGCCGATCCTTCTCTCCGACTTGTTTAGTTATAGTACACCTTTAAATCAAGCAGGCCGATCCTTCTCTCCGACTTGTTTAGTTATAGTACACCTCTAAATCAAGCAGGCTGATCTCTTTCTCTGCGACTTGTTTAGTTATAGTACACCTTTAAATCAAGCAGGCTGATCCTTCTCTGCGACTTGTTTACGGTTATAATATACCTTTAAATCATGCAGGCCGATCCTTCTCTGCGACTTGTTTAGTTATAGTACACCTCTAAATCAAGCAGGCTGATCTCTTTCTCTGCGACTTGTTTACGGTTATAATATACCTTTAAATCATGCAGGCCGATCCTTCTCTCCGACTTGTTTAGTTATAGTACACCTTTAAATCAAGCAGGCCGATCCTTCTCTCCGACTTGTTTACGGTTATAATATACCTTTAAATCATGCAGGCCGATCCTTCTCTGCGACTTGTTTAGTTATAGTACACCTCTAAATCAAGCAGGCTGATCTCTTTCTCTGCGACTTGTTTACGGTTATAATATACCTTTAAATCATGCAGGCTGATCCATCTCTCCGTCTTGTTTAGTTATAGTACACCTTTAAATATTGCAAGTTAATCCCTTTCTCCGACTTGTTAAGCTATAATACACCTCTAAATCAAACAGGCTGATCTCTCTCTCTCTCTCTCTGCGACTTGTCTTTGGTTATAATACACCTTTAAATCATGAAGCCGATCCTTCTCTCCGACGTGTATTGCTATAATACACCTTTAAATATTGCAGGCTGATCCTTTTCTCCGACGTGTTTAGTTATAATACACCTTTAAATCATGCAGGGAGATCCCTTTCTCCGACTTGTTAAGTTACAATACACCTCTAAATCAAGCAGGCTGATATCTCTCTCCGACACGTTTTCGGTTATAATATACCTATAAATCATGCAGGCTGATCATTCTCTCTGACTTGTTTAGTTATAATACACCTCTAAATCAAGCAGGCCGATCCTTCTCTCCGACGTGGTTAGTTATAATACACTTTTAAATATTGCAGGTTGATCCTTCTCTCCGACTTGTTAAGTTATAATACACCTTTAAATCAAGCAGGCCGATCCTTCTCACCGACATGTTTAGTTATAATACACCTTTAACTCATGCAGGCCGATCCCTCTCTCCGACCTGTTGAGTTATAATACACCTTTAACTCATGCAGGCTGATCCTTCTCTCCAACCTGTTAAGTTATAATATACCTTGAACTCATGCAGGCTTATCGTCTGATAAAAAATGTGAATCTTGGCACTTAACGCTGAAACCTGTATCATGCTGATGAAAACTTGTTCTTGTCTAATCTGTTGCTTGTTTCTACATTCAAATTTCGGACTACAGAATTAGAACAGAACATTCGAGGGTAGTTACCGAGTGGCTGGTAATATTTGGAAACTATTTCGCACACAGATGTGATGCCACTGAGACAGACAACGTGATCCATTTAGCAGTCAATTCTAATCAGGTTTTCCGTGTCAAAATGCTGTATTGTCAAATGGAATTAAAACATGTCAAGTTTAATCCTATGGCCATCACGCCAAAAAGATAAACACATGAGTGCACATTTCCGGTTGAGCATGTGAAGAAAGATTCCCACCCTCTAACACCATGCATAAGCATACTGAATTAATCCTATTTGATTACAAATTTGTTAATTGTGGGAATTACCAACCAATTTTCAGCACATTTTCGTCATTTCACTGTCAGTACGTCAGCAAATGAATATATGTAAGATAGCTAAGTAAGAAAACCTAGATAGGCTTATCTTGAAAGTATTAATTTAACGGTATGTGTAGATGAATACGTTAAAGCGGAAATGAGAAATTCGTCTTTGTGTTGAAATCACACAGAGACTGCAGACAATTCGTCAAAATCATTCCAAAGACGTTTGTACCCACTGAACCGTCGCCTGTTGAGTTAGCATAGCCTTTGCGCCATGATCAGTCTTATTGGATCCGTGTTACAAGCATCAAACTTGGCAGATAAAATATTGCTGATTCAGCACTAAGCATTTTGCCTTATCTTGCAAGGCATTCTCCACATTGCACCGCACATTATCATCCTTGTATGTTTGAGTACGTGGCAGTCGGTGTCTATGTGTTTATGTTAGGCACATGTTTACAACTTTCTCTAAACGTCTTCCACAGCGAAAGAAGATCACGGACAAGACGCGAGATTTGTTGCTCGACAAGACATGATGGTTTCTTGTTGTGTGTATGCGTCTGTGAAAACGCACGATTTTCTTGCTTGTTACTGTCATCATGTCTAGACAGTTCGGCACGTGCTGCTCGTGGTAAGTGCAACGCTGAGGAGCTGGCTGCACTTTAGCAGTGTATGAAGACATGCATGCCTTTTAGCCTTTCTGTTCCGCCCATGTTTCTAGTCGATGCACGAGAAGTGAACGACTGAATGTATTTCAAACGCTGCCATGTAGTTATGCTGTGCCGACAGGAGTTGCAGATGGGCCAGAAAGTAAATCACGTTAGTATATTTGCTAATGTGCTGGAGGTTTTCCAAACTACTACACTTACAAATATAAATCCGACAACACCAACACCCAATCCATCACGTTCTGTCCATCACCTGGTGCGTGTAAACAAAATAGAGGTACCTCGAACATCAGCTGTGGTGTGTAAACAAGGAGACGGTATCCAGAACATCAGTTGTAGTGTGTAAACAAGTGAAGGTACCCATAACATCCAAAATGACCAATGGACTTCTTATTTGCTTCAATGCACCATGTTTTCCGAAATACGTCATGCCTCATAACACTTGACATATTTTCATCAACCACTTATTTTGATACAAACGTCTTATCTGAGGTGCTTCAATCTACCAGTTTATCCCAGACAAAAGTCCTATCTGAGGTGCTTCAATCTACTATCGTATCCCAAACAAACATCTTATCTGAGGTGCTTCAATCCACCACCTATTCTCCTACAAATGTCTTATCTGAGGTGCTTCAATCCACCATCTGTTCTCATACAAATGTCTTATCTGAGGTGCTTCAGTCCACCACCTGTTCTCATACAAACGTCTTATCTGAGGTGCTTCAATCCACCACCTGTTCTCTTAAACACGTCTTATCTGAGGTGCTTCAATCCACCACCTGTTCTCATAAAAACGTCTTATCTGAGGTGCTTCAATCCACCACCTGTTCTCTTAAAAACGTCTTATCTGAGGTGCTTCAATCCACCACCTGTTCTCTCAAAAACGTCTTATCTGAGGTGCTTCAATCCACCACCTGTTCTCTTAAAAACGTCATATCTGAGGTGCTTCAATCCACCACCTGTTCTCATAAAAACGTCTTATCTGAGGTGCTTCAATCCACCACCTGTTCTCTTAAAAACGTCTTATCTGAGGTGCTTCAATCCACCACCTGTTCTCTTAAAAACGTCTTATCTGAGGTGCTTCAATCCACCACTTATTCTCATACAAACGTCTTATCTGAGGTGCTTCAATCCACCACCTGTTCTCATACAAACGTCATAGCTGAGATGCTTGAGTTTACCATCGTATCCCAAACGTATCTCATACAAACGTCATATCATGGGTGCATCAATCTGCCACATACTCTCATAAAAACGTCTTATCTCGGGTGCTCCAATCTACCACATGTCATACAAACGCCATATCTGAGGTGCTTCAATCTATCATCGTATCCCAGACAATCGTCATATCAAACGAGCTATCAATACACGGAGTTACGTCATATCTGACGACGCTGTAATCTGCAAGTATTCACAGACATGTCATATCTGATGTACCACTTCTTTTAAGACATGTCATATATGACGTACTTCAATCTACCATTTAGTCACTGCCGTCTATATGGGATGAGCTAGATAATAAGCCAATCATTATCCATTCACAGGCATACATCATATCTGATTTGCTTCTGTGTACCCGGTACACATGTCCTATGAGCTCAAACATATAATATATTCACCCAAAGGATAATATATCTGACATGGATCATACGTCATATTTGACGGGCGTTAATCTATTATCTATTCCCAGACACACGCCATATTTGAAGAGCGTAATCTGCCATTCATTCCAAGACACACGTCATATTTAATGAACGTCAATGTACCACCCATCCCAGACACACGTCATACTTGATGGGCGTTAAGCTACCACCCATCCCAGACACAAGTCATACTTGATGGGCGTTAAGCTACCACCCATCCCAGACACACGTCATACTTGATGGGCGTTAAGCTACTACCCATCCCAGACACACGTCATACTTGATGGGCGTTAAGCTACTACCCATCCCAGACACAAGTCATATTTGATGGGCGTTAAGCTACCACCCATCCCAGACACAAGTCATACTTGATGGGCGTTAAGCTACCACCCATCCCAGACACAAGTCATACTTGATGGGCGTTAAGCTACCACCCATCCCAGACACAAGTCATACTTGATGGGCGTTAAGCTACCACCCATCCCAGACACACGTCATACTTGATGGGCATTAAGCTACCACCCATCCCAGACACAAGTCATACTTGATGGGCGTTAAGCTACCACCCATCCCAGACACAAGTCATACTTGATGGGCGTTAAGCTACCACCCATCCCAGACACAAGTCATACTTGATGGGCGTTAAGCAACTACCCATCCCAGACACACGTCATACTTGATGGGCGTTAAGCTACCACCCATCCCAGACACAAGTCATACTTGATGGGCGTTAAACTACCACCCATCCCAGACACAAGTCATACGTGATGGGCGTTAAGCTACTACCCATCCCAGACACACGTCATACTTGATGGGCGTTAAGCTACCACCCATCACAGACACAAGTCATACTTGATGGGCGTTAAGCTACCACCCATCCCAGACACAAGTCATACCTGATGGGCGTTAAGCTACTACCCATCCCAGACACACGTCATACTTGATGGGCGTCAAGCTACCACCCATTCCCAGACACAAGTCATACTTGATGGGCGTTAAGCTACCACCTATTCCAAGACACAAGTCATACTTGATGGGCGTTAAGCTACTACCCATTCCCAGACACACGTCATACTTGATGGGCGTTAAGCTACTACCCATCACAGACACACGTCATACTTGATGGGCGTTAAGCTACCACCCATCCCAGACACACGTCATACTTGATGGGCGTTAAGCTACCACCCATTCCCAGACACACGTCATACTTGATGGGCGTTAAGCTACCACCCATTCCCAGACACAAGTCATACTTGATGGGCGTTAAGCTACCACCCATTCCCAGACACACGTCATACTTGATGGGCGTTAAGCTACTACCCATCCCCAGACACACGTCATACTTGATGGGCGTTAAGGTACCACCCATCCCAGACACACGTCACATTTGATGGGCGTTAAGCTACCACCCATTCCCAGACACACGTCATACTTGATGGGCGTTAAGCTACCACCCATCCCAGACACACGTCATACTTGATGGGCGTTAAGCTACCACCCATCCCAGACACAAGTCATACTTGATGGGCGTTAAGCTACCACCCATCCCAGACACACGTCATACTTGATGGGCGTTAAGCTACCACCCATCCCAGACACAAGTCATACTTGATGGGCGTTAAGCTACCACCCATTCCCAGACACAAGTCATACTTGATGGGCGTAAACCTACCACCCATCCCAGACACACGTCATACTTGATGGGCGTTAAGCTACCACCCATTCCCAGACACAAGTCATACGTGATGGGCGTTCAGCTACCACCCATTCCCAGACACACGTCATACTTGATGGGCGTTAAGCTACCACCCATCCCAGACACACGTCATATTTGATGGGCGTTAAGCTACCACCCATCCCAGACACACGTCATACTTGATGGGCGTTAAGCTACCACCCATCCCAGACACACGTCATATTTGATGGGCGTTAAGCTACTACCCATCCCAGACACAAGTCATACTTGATGGGCGTTAAGCTACCACCCATTCCCAGACACAAGTCATACCTGATGGGCGTTAAGCTACCACCCATCCCAGACACAAGTCATACTTGATGGGCGTTAAGCTACCACCCATCCCAGACACAAGTCATACCTGATGGGCGTTAAGCTACTACCCATCCCAGACACAAGTCATACTTGATGGGCGTTAAGCTACCACCCATCCCAGACACACGTCATATTTGATGGGCGTCAAGCTACCACCCATTCCCAGACACAAGTCATACTTGATGGGCGTTAAGCTACTACCCATCCCAGACACACGTCATACTTGATGGGCGTTAAGCTACCACCCATCCCAGACACACGTCATATTTGATGGGCGTTAAGCTACTACCCATCCCAGACACAAGTCATACTTGATGGGCGTTAAGCTACCACCCATTCCCAGACACAAGTCATACTTGATGGGCGTTAAGCTACTACCCATCCCAGACACACGTCATACTTGATGGGTGTTAAGCTACCACCCATCCCAGACACACGTCATATTTGATGGGCGTTAAGCTACTACCCATCCCAGACACAAGTCATACTTGATGGGCGTTAAGCTACCACCCATTCCCAGACACAAGTCATACTTGATGGGCGTTAAGCTACCACCCATCCCAGACACAAGTCATACCTGATGGGCGTTAAGCTACTACCCATCCCAGACACACGTCATACTTGATGGGCGTTAAGCTACTACCCATCCCAGACACAAGTCATACTTGATGGGCGTTAAGCTACCACCCATCCTAGACACACGTCATATTTGAGGAGATTGATGTACCATGGACGTCATGTCTGACGAACGTTAACCTACCATCTAGTCACACATACGTCCTATTGAAGACAATGTAACGCGTGTTCACAGACATAAGTCATATCAGCCTATCTAATAAATAACACCTACTCACATCTATATATTATATCGGCCTCCGGGTTACTTTGACATGAATACACAGGAACGGCAACAACTGCATTACGAGGCTTAGAAACCTTACACCATCGTCGACATGACATACACAATGCTCCTGCATTTGAAAGCCTACAATAATATTTTTTCAGCATCAGGTCTACATAGCTTATGAGCGCTGCTTCGGCTAGACAGATGAATCGTGTAAACAATAAACACCGCATGGTCCCTCTGCCTGCACAATTGAAACGCCGGCGTTAATGTCCAATTTGCCTTTTACCGGTTGTTATCCTCGCCGCAGCATAGTTCAGTATTACACCGAGAGCCTCGGTTGTAACTCCTACAAAGCCTGGCTGTATAAACAGCTTCTTAAGAGACATGTCTTATCGAATTTCGAGACTGGCACTGAGGCAAATCGGTGACAAGTTTGGTTCTTCTAAAAACAGAAGCAAAAGCAAATTCAATACATACGAAGACATTCCATCCTCTGAAATTTTCTAATAATAGCCCGATGGCGACACTGCTTTTCACCACAACCTATACTCTTGTCGAGAGCTGCTTCTGTACCTTTTGTACCACTTTCTGTACCTTCATGTACCCACATTATTCCCTACCATTTTGCAACGTGATAGCCGATTCCTACTGATACGTAAATATAGGTGTGTGAGTGTATGTGTGTGAAACAGAACATATGTCATAAGACAATGGCATCTCTAGCGATTATTGTACCGTTGAGGAGAATAACATTTCTCAGTTTTCGGGTCATTTAGGAAAAGTAAAGCAAACAGGTTTATTAACCCTAAAGGAAAGACTTTTTCTAAAGGGAAATAGCTCTGTGAAACGAGGTCAACATATTGTGAGCTATGCAGATACAAGGGCAAAACTGCAACAATATTGTGCTTAATCGGCAAAATCCACTGCTGAGTAAGTCGTTCAGCCAGCGACGTCACATGACGTTACCGAATACTTTCTTGGGTTAGACTGGAACGAGACGTGTCCAGTTTGGTCCATGCAAAAGATGTTAATCCCTTCTTTTGCACTAAAAGGAGTAATTCACAAGCAATAAAAAAGAGGTTTAAGTAGAAAAACAGACTTGCCTTACAGCCTCGTTCTGGACAATGGTTGGTTGACGAGCTGATGGAAAAGAGGCTTGTAAAGGTTAAAGTCCACTGTGGAGGTGCAGCAGAAATCAGGACATTCCTTTTTACTCCCCGCGTGGGCGTTGAAGCGAAGATGACATTCAGGAGTGCGTATGGTACCTCCAAATTCCGTATACCAGACCAGCACCTTAGCGTTTCCGGATGGATGACGCCATTTGAAAAGCTGTATTTTTTTAAAAAATACCCTCAGTTCAGCGACTACCGTCTCCATACTTCGCTTGAGCTAACTCCAAGTAATGCTATATCTTAATAGTTCCTTGATGAGAAAAACTGCTTCATTCACAAATAGTTACACGTCCCGAAATCTGGAAAACTAACACACTTGGAAAAGGATAAATAATTACCTACAGTCAGCTTGTCCCCTAGCGAATTAGGACCAAATTCGACTGGCAGCTGTCGCAGTGCTTACTTTACTGAACGCAATCTTTCAACCAGTCTTTCAAGATAGAACCGATTTGGACATTCATAAAACATTATTGAGAAACTATTTGCTTTTACCTCAGGCAAATTTCATCATTGCTGAGAGAAATAGCATTAATGAAAACACATGTGCTTATTTGGTTGACAGGCATACCTCAATGTACCTTTGGCGCCTGACCTGTACCACAGTTAGTGCATTTAATACGACAGGACCTGCGAACACTAGCTTTCCCCGTCCCGCTCTACCGCTACAGAAGGTCTGTATAGTGTTTAAAAATGAACAACACGTTTCTTGCATTCTCAGTTTTGCTGTTCCCGAGGTATTTGATTCCGAGTTGAAGCTATGTCAACTGTTCTATTAAAGCATTGCCCACAGCCATCAGAACATCCTGCAAGGAACTTCCGGTTTAATTTTCCTGACAATGTTTTGGCGATGGTACGGATCATGAAACTGTTTGTTGTATGCGCGCTATAATAAGGTATCAACATTGCATTGCAGATCCATATTCACTGGGACAGACGTACACAATCCGTATTCAAGAGGACACACGTACACAATCTGTTTTCTACGCTGTGGACCCATCCGAATAACACATTCATACAAACACGCCACGTCACTCAGTGACGTCATATATACGTAATCTACTGACGTCATAGTGCACGTCACAATATGTCTCCATTATGGCGACGAACAAACATACCTTCCACAATTTGTGCTGCAAAGTAGCAACAATGTGACAGGATTGACCCCTGACCTCAGCATATCGACATGTGTTAAATTGTTATCATAAGTAATTCTATTCCTGTTCTCTGTGCCCCAAAGGGGAAGGGGCATCTATTACGGTCATAATTGAAGCCGTACTCTGGTATTTTTTACCAAAGCTAGCACCACTCGTATTTGATAAAGGCGTACACACAACACACGTTTTTCTTCCAGAGAATACGAATTCCGTGTTTGTACTGAACACAATCATTTCCACGCATGACCATTGTACACACATTCAGGTCTGACTAGCGTGGCACATTACAGAGGTAAGGATCTGGCGAGAGATGAACACCACATCTCCGCGAATGCACAAATTAATAAATACAGGTATGCACGCAATATCAGCAATGAAGATGGTTATCTCCGCACACTCTGTCAAGCATAACACGGAGCTCCCAACGAATGTCACTCATATAACCATTCAAAGAATTGAATAGGTTTCCCATACTGTGTTCTAAGCCATGCATGTTGGAAATCATTTCTCTTGTTTTATGTTCAAACCGGTCTGACCCAGACTGCAGTTCACTCACATAGTGTTCATGTTTGGACGTTAATCCATTGAGATCCCGTATCTCGTGCCTGTTTCTGATCACCATATCCCTGTAGTTACTCAAGCGTCTATCCATCTTATCAAGACGCATAATCAAAGCCTTTTTCGCTTCATATTCTGCCATGACGTTCATAGGCATATCGCTATAAGCTACACTTTGTAATATCTCTAAACCGGTTATTTTACCGTTTTGCGAGTTAATGCGATTGCGCATCTTCCTATATTTACGTTTCATTACTGACACATTTTTCTCAATGCTTTTCAACTTTTTCCTATAACTACTATTTCCCGACCTTACGCCTGACCTCGATTTTTCCAGTCTGTCGACTTTCTTTTGAAGATCCGACACAATCCTCTCTAGTGATAGTACGTCCATTGTTGCCGTGGTAGACGAAGGCACTGTTTGTGCAGTTGTCATGGTAACTTTTTCTGTCCTCACCGGCATGGGTGTTGTTGATGTAGCTGCGATTGTTGTTATTGTTGTTTCTGGCATGGTAATAGCGTTAATTTCGTCAGGGGAGGTCCGAGGCTGGGGGACGCTTGTGACATTTTCCACATCATTATCTGTTTCATGTGTCGAAACAGTTGCATTCGTTGTGTCGATGGAGTTATTTCCCTTACCCGGCGTGTTGTCCCAAAAACCCGCTTCAGTTTCATTCACAACCACTGAAATATTTCTCAGATTCGTTGAAGGTGATACACTGTTCAACACAATATCCTCGTCCGTCTCATTTTTCAACATAGTATCATTACCAACCAAAGCATCACTTTTCAACACAGTAACATTTCCCCATGAAGTATCCGTTTCCAACAACGTATCATTTGTCAAAAGTGCATCTTTTATCAACACTGTATCCGTTTTCAACACTGAATCATTTTTTAAAACAGTATCCGTTTTCAACAGGCCGTCACTTTTCAACAATGTATCATTTTTCAACAATGCATCACTTTTTACATTGTCAATGACAACCGTGTCGTTTTTCACCACATTTACAACCAGAGATTCATTTTTTACAATCTCCACATCCACAGAAAAACTCTTTGAAGTATCTTTAAACACTTTACCCTTTTTCTTGGGTTTTCTTTCTTCTTTCAAAACCTCGTTCCTGCCCTTGCCCTTAGACACAACCTTTATCCTAGCCGTGCCTGTAGTCACTTTGTTAGGGTGGATTTCCTGGGTATTTTGAACATCTTCAACTGTTTGCCTAGCAACAAACGCTTCTAAATAGTTTATCCTATTGTCATGGTCTTTCAGTGCAGTCCTAATTTTTCGAGATTCTTCAACAATAACATTTTCAAATTTTTCCAACGCCGGCAGCAAAACCAGCAAGGCGTCGTCGTCGCTTCTCTGAATTGTAGCATTCATTAGCGACGAGAATATCCCTTGCATGTAGATCATTTCGACGTCTTCAGGGTGAAGCCTTTCCAACGATCTAGGCACGCGACGCCTTGCACTAGCACTGCTTGGTCCCTCCTTTGATCTCATTTGTCCAAAACTAATCAACAGTGATGTCATGCCCGTCAAAAACACCAAGGCACTGGCCACGTGTATGACATGAGCCAGAGTTGGTCTGGCCATGCTGCTCGTGTAAGTAGTGGTCACTATCGCTGTACAGTTACACATGCCATGTAGGTGGCGAGGAGCGACATCGCAAGCATCTGGAAGGCTACCCGCGTTCCGCCTGTAGGCTGACTACTTCACTGAGCTCGGTAACTGTAAGCATGGCCCGTCGACAACGCGCCCTACCAGCCGGCTTGACTATACACTCAAGCTCTATTCGCGGGAGCGGTTTTTGCAAACACGTATACGAAACGGCGACAAAAAATCCTTGCGTTTTGAATTTTGTAATGAAACCTTGAAATAATCGTGGGAAATAGGGCTGAGTGTCAATCTGGCATCCTAATTAGTCTTTCGACTTATTTATAGTGTCAACACCACATATTTAAAGAGCCTCAAAGATTTGAAACGAAAACATGTGTTCAAGCTATCAAACCAATCAAATTTTCCGGGTGAAAAAAATTGCACGTTCGCTAGAACCGTATTTGATTTTACTTCAGAATTCTTTGAGAGCAGTGTAAGTGGGGTCGTTGATACTATAGATGTCACTCGTGCATCGGAAGCGGCCATGCTTCATAAGTACGCTGACGGAGCGCTAGTGAGAAGAGCTTGCTTCATTCACCGTCACTCCACAGACGGGAATGTGTGAGATGCTCTTGCGCCGTGGAACGCCCGAGAGGTCCTCAACACTTGGGATTATGACGAATGGTTAGAACGAACTTGTCTCATAAAGATGAGTTTGTTTTTGCCGGTGTCTCACAGATACGTCGTCTTGTCAAAAGATTCTATATACCGTTGACTTATGTTCAGGGAATTGCCTCTTCAAACTGTTACACGTCTGTTGTTTGAGCGTGGATGGGCTCTTCTGTTCCTCTGTGACCTTGATCTGTGGCCTGAAAACAGTGAAAGGCACGTGGAGGTGATTGATGTAAACTATATGTACATGCCCATAAACAACAAATCTGTATTGTGAATTAAACCGGGTGCTCTATCTTGTGGTTCCATCACACCTGTACCCCGTGCACAGCTGTACACACAAACAACAACAGGATTTGTACACCCAGTACATACCTTTTTACATACATCCCACCTACCAGCTGTTTATACCCAACACGTCCATTGTATTAACACGAATGACAGCTGTATTTCCCTGTATACACCATAATTACCAGCTGTTTATACCCCGCCTACAAACTGTATACATTCCCATAACAGCTGCATTCCCCATGTAACACCTCACACACCAGCTGTTCATACCTCGCATACAAGCTGTATACGTGAGTATAACCGCTGTATTCCCCTTGTATTGCGTATGTGTACACGTTGTATAAATACATATAAAAGCTATACTCCCCTGTATACACCCCGTGAACCAGCTGTTTACATCCCTCATGCGAACTGTGTAATATGTATAACAGCTATATTTCCCTGTGTACCCCACATACCAGCTGCTTTTGCATCGCATACAAAGTGTTTACGTACGTACACATGCAGCTGTATTCCTCTGTATACACACCACATACAAACTGTTTACATACAGATGTTTTCCCCTTGTGGTGCCTATGTATATACCTCCTCAGTATACCCAAGATACCCAGCCATTTTCACTATATACACATTTTTCAACCCGAATCGTGTTTAATGGTCGTCTCAGGCAGTCATTTCAAGGTCGTATCAGATGGTTACACTATATAATCAGAAATGTGCATTTAAGTCCCCGGGATGTGATTTTGATAATTTCTAAAGCAAGGGTTTGAAATAACTTTATTCTGCTGTCACTCACCAGCTTGACGGGTTTTTTTTCCCACTAGGCTACGCTGGATGGCTGTGAAGACTGAGATCGTTTGTCAGTATGAACCATGTGTTCGTCACAAGACTAGTACTGCGGGCAGCGCACGTGCAATAAGCTTTTCATGAAAATTGGCCAGGTTACGGCCATGTGATGTCAATGCGCTCACTATACCGTGTATCCCATGGAGACCTTGTATAAGGCACAGGGACCAAGTGTCACCGATCGTTATATATTATTTGAAAAGATATTTTGCACAAAAGCGGTTGATAAGTTGGAGAAACCACTCCTAGACAAGAGATGTTTTACAAGAGATTGTAAACCCTGAGAGTCGGCATATCCCTCCTCGCAGGGATCACAATCTCTTGTAAACCCTCGTAGTCGTGTTTTCGCCTACACGTAAGAGCATATTCCCCACGTATCGCCTGTGTACACACACACACACGCACCATAATCGATTCTGGGCCAGACAATCCAGTGATCAACAATGATCTGCGCAATTTGGATACGACTGGTGTCAATCAAGTCAGCGAGTCTGACTACCCGATCCCGTTAGTCGCCCCTTAAGACAAGCATGGGTCACTGAAGACCAATTGTAACCCGGATTCTCACGCTTTAACCACTAGGCTACCCCACCGCCCACGGTGCTCATGATATCAACCGCTGGCCTAGGCTGGACTCGTGACATCACCAGAACACTGGAACATAGTCAAACGCCCTTACCAAACTACTATGTCTCCAAGTAAAAGCTGAGTCCCTACGTATTGCTGCTTAAGTCAGCGTTTTGAGGTTGAGTCGAACTTGGATGAGACGAAGTATTTACGTCCGTCCCTTCAACATCGATATAATGGTGTTTGATTGTAACAGACAGTTTCTAATATTTAAACAACAAACAAATTTAACATTACTCCCCTCTCTAAACAAAAATATTTCTAGGCCTGTAACCTTCCCCAACTCAACTCGCCTGCATCCTGACATTCATAGAAGCTTATACATACAGACACCATTTCCTTCACCGAACTCTTGGCAATGCTTGCACACCTTTTCCGGTGATAAACTTTGACGTGCTTACAAAATCAACAACTTATCAAATCAAGAAATAGCTCGTGTCTTTGATCGTTTCCTGCATTCGGCTGACGCTTGCGGTGTCGTCTTACTTGGAACATATTCGTTTATTCTTCCAACTGACACGCTGAGATATGTTTGTAATATTAAGGCATATTCCCAAGTGTCATATATCTCAAGAAATACACCGACTCTGCATGTCAGTATGTTAGACATTGGGCTGGTGCTTCAGCTGCTCTGCCACACCGATTACTCTTTAAGGATTCCACTGGGAATAGGCCTCGGTCGGAATGGCAGCAGTTACATTGGAACTCCAGGTCATACTCCTGGAATATCAATAAAGAGTGAGCGAGTACTGTTTTACGCCGTTTCAGTAATATTCAAGCAGCATCACGATGGTGGAGACAAGAAACACTCTTTGTACCCATATGTTGAGGTGAAGAGAGAAGGTTTCAGCCACTTGGCACCGCGCTGTATCAGTGAAGAAGACAGGTGTCACAAAAGAAGTCCTTTGATCGTAGTTGTTTCCTGATACACCCAGCACTTCGCATAAGAAAAGAAACAGATCTTGACATCTGAAGTTCACAGATGGTGACATCCGAAGATCACAAACAGATCGTAACATCCGAAGACAAAAAACTGATCGTGATATCCGGAGATAACAGATCGTGACATCCCTGGAGCGATAACAACAGATCGTAACATCCGAAGATAACAAACAAATCGTGACATCCGAAGATAATAACAGATCGTGACATCCGAAGTTCACATACGAATCGTGACATCCAAAGATAAGAAACAGATCGTGTCATACGAAGTTCACAAATTGATCGTGACATCCGAAGTTTACGAACAATTTCTTGTGTTAAGAGTTTATTAGGGTAGTAAGACATAGGGGGCATTGCTGATTTTATGCGAATGTTGATTACAGGCCTTCGAGACAGGAAAAAAACATGATGGAACAACAATTACACGAAAAAAGCGTGATGTCCAACATCATGTGTGGTAATACACTGAAAATCAGTTGAGATGAAAGTTCACCCAAATCGTGTAATGTTCTTCTGTAACGACAAAGTACCAAATACGTCGGATTAAACTATATCCGACTTCATCGTACTTCCGCCGTTAAGCGCTGAAAAATTGGACCAAGTTACCGTGGTTTCAGTAGCACGTATGCTAATTGGTTTTAAATCATTTAAGCTGAACGCGTATAAAATACGATATTTCTCCCTTGGGAAAAAAGTGCAGAATTATCAGATCCGGTCCACCTGTTCCCGAGAGGACACTGGCGCAGGCGTTAATACGTGCTGGATTAAGTACGAGTGCTAAACACAGCAGTTTTGACATCTGCTACATGGGTTATCGAATTACACAATGTCTAAACATACATAATGTACCTCCGGCACCAATGATCGTTAGCCAACGCCGCCCATTCCCGCCATACAGGGCGCCCACCCCATCAATGCACCGATATTAATAACATCGTATTTCCCAGAAAACTCCTTACATCTGCAAATCTTAACTGGCATAAGTCTTCTTTAAAAAACGAGAACAGGCATGCTGTATTTAACTTTTCAAGTCTTATGGAGTTGTACTTCAAGCCTCAAAGACGTTACGGCCAGCAGGAATATCATTTAGCTTTTAACTTCAGAATGGAAATACCGTAAATGTTTCCTTAAGCGAATGCCTCAGTAAACTCCAATCATGAAATGCCTGAAACCTTTGGTTGGAGTTTATTAATTTCATTAATGTTTACTCATGTTTGTGTTTACGCGACGTGTCATCGTAACCCAATTGAGTAGATCGATGTTCATGATGTTGATCACTGGATTGTCTGGTCCAGACTGGATTATTTACAGAAAACAAAAAAACCGCCATATAGCTGGAATATTGCTGCGTGCTGCGTGCTGCGTGCTGCGTGCTGCGTGCTGCGTGCTGCGTTGAATAACAGCTCACATGACAAAACAACATAGGCGGTATATCTATAAGTTTTACACGTCCCTTATTTCGACGAGTTTGGCCGTGTGTGGAGTGAGTGAGTGAGTGGGTGATTCCAGCCGGCGTCAGCGTTCACTTACTGGCCTAATATGTAATATGAGAGAAATAGTTGATGTCGGCGTGCATGACCTCATTGCAACGTTTTTGACTATTAGAATGTCGCCATTTGAGCCAAAGGAAGATACAAGTTAAACCGATATGAAGTTTAGACACTGCTATAGAAGGGTTTATAACACGTGTAGAAATTAGACTCGAGTCCGAAACAAACGGATTTTGCATATTATCATATGTTTGTTTATTTGGTAAACGTCGCACACGGTAATATTCAAGCCCTATGGTGACGGTCTGTAAATAGACGAACATGGACCAGACACTCCTGTGATCAATACAGGGATGTAGTTAACTGTTCTAAATAGTTGGGGGTAGGGGTGGGTACCATCAACGTTAAAAGAGTGTTAACTCAGTACTCTGATGTACAAAATATAATCGGTTCTAGCGGGGCAGCTAAGATTTCAAACAACAGCACACTCTGTCACACCTGACATAACAGCTGATAATGGAAAGGTAAGGTGTCAGGAAATAGTTCCTGAAAGAATCACAGCACAAGTTGCGCTTTAGTATCCATACATCAAAACAAACACCTTAGCAGTGCTTGATGGCACTGTGGAGAAACTGATAACATTCGTAACAAGGGAAGTTCCTTGCTGTGTCAGCTGTCGGTGTGGGTGCATTTAACAATGGATGAGACAGGCTTTTATCTAATTACTCATAGAAATCTAATCCGTAGAGGTGCAGTGTTTACATGTGCATCATGGAAACCCTAACATCCGTATAAAAAATCGGAAGAATCTGCCGCACGTGCTTTTAATGACTTAACCCTTGTACTTCTGTCGGTTTTCCGATTCTGTTGATCGGAGAAGGCACATAAGAAAAGGGTTAATCATATAGACGAAAAACATGGGAAAAAACTGTTTAAAGGGATCGAATGGTGCCCCACAACGGGTGGTCTTTGAGGGCTGAAAAGAACGTTTTCGAAACGTGCCGTAAACGACGTGGTGTTGCCGTGGTGCACGCGAGTGTTTGGTCTTACATCTCATCTGGTTAATGTGCATCACAGAACATCTAACTTTGTTTACTTTAAATGTCGAAATGTTTTTCTTTGAAATATCATACTACTGAATTCTGTTTTTGTTTCAAATCAGAAGAATGTATGTGTTGATATAGGATTCCCAACATCATTAGCATGAGCTAATTGCTCCGGTTTGAAAGAAAAAGGGGAAAGCGAGTTGTAGATGTAAGTATCTCCTAGTGAGTGAGTGAGTTTGGTTTTACGCCGCTTTTAGCAATATTCCAGCGATATCACGGCTGGGGACACCAGAAAATGGGCCTCACACATTGTACCCAAGTGGGGAATCGAACCCGTGTCTTCGGCGTAACGAGCGAACGCTTTAACCACGAGGATACCCCACCGTCCCTAGTATCTCCTATGTATGTGATAAAACAATTAGACTGTGGCCCAAATATGCCTCCACAGTACCAACCATGCCCAAAATATGTGACAACAACGTGTTAAATACATTTATTTACAACCTGCCACTTTTAACAGATAGACAATGTTGAAATTCAGTTTGGAGAATGAAGATATGATGTACTAGTATGTTACTACTTTGTTGGTATATATTGCAACGAGAGCGCAGCAATCACCAAGCTTTGTTAATATATTTACTAACAAGTCTCAGGGTGTTAATGTCAATAATCAGACATTACGTATGAGCACAATGTCCAAAGACGAGATCTTATAGCTAACGATTAGACAAAATGAATAACAAAATGTAATCTTCTATCGCAAATTTGATTACACTTATAAATATTCTTAGGTAAGGGTGTAATACCAGTTTCAGTTTCTTGCCTTAACGTTGCTAGAAAACCAGTTTGATTTCTGTGACACTGCGTTCCATCTTTAAACATATTTACCTTCTCAATTCATGTTTATTCAATATCCCTCTATCAACGCAAGGTTCCCTAAATCAGGAAGCGTCATCTAATTTTCATAAAGGTGTCTAAATATGAGATTTGTAAACTTTGACATCATTTGATGAGACGGTTGTCCCATGATTTATGGCATCTGAGGGACCAGCATTTGTTTGTTTCCAAAAGCTGATAATCCCAATCTTTAACCTCATTGTTTACTTACGCAAGACAACAAGCCCACGTTTCGATTTCCCACAAATCAGAGGCCTTTATTGTTTTGATAATATGCGGCAAGCTTCATTCCGAATCTTATCAGAACAGCTAATCTTGAATGAGGTTTCAATGCCTTCTCAGAGTCACATTTCAATGGGTTCATACATTTCCTGAAACTACCTTGAATTTATTCATTACTGCACTAAGTGCTCGACCCGCAGAATAACAATAGGGATGGCGATGCAGAATGCCCACAACGCCCATCTGTCATGGTCAACTTCAGATTTGTTTCGTTTCGTTTCGTTTGCCAGTTTCATAGCGGTGTGATCAAAATAAAAACAGTTTGAATCGACCCTCGATGACGTAATCGACCGGTGATGACGTAATTTGAACCCTACGACTGACGGTCAGGTATTGAGGAGGAAAATTGTTAGAGAGCGATCCTGGGTCATGTACTCTGGCTTTTAAACGATTTAAAGACTTGCCCGACTGAATTGTAATATCTTCTTGACATCTAGTCGTCAATACAATAGGCTGTATGAGAAAGTCATTGCACTCAGCTTAACCTGTAACCTCGCAAACTCGAGGCGACTCGAATGCAGCCCCACTGACGCAGCTGAGTGAATGAATATGCCTTTACGCTGCTTTTAACAATAGTCCAGCAATATCAATACGGGGGACACCAGAAATGGGCTTCACGCTTTCTAAGCATGTGGCGGAATCGAACCCGGGTCTTCAGCGTGACGAGTGGACACAGTACCCATCCGACTCCCCACCGCCGTTATTGAGAATATAAGCAACCGTACTGTGCTTAACCATCGTAACTATACTTCACTATGATTGCCGAATGTATATAAATATTTATTTAAACTTAAACCAGTCCATATCATACATACAACTTTAATTGGCGATTTCCGGAGGTCAAATAATTATATTATATTAAGATCCTTATATTCACATCAAACGATGCATAAGTGTTTTTGATAGTTCAGGTGAAACAGTTACTGTATTTTCGTCTGTAATATATTATATCCTCGTCCATTATCCCTATCCTACTATTTAGATAGTATTGAGGGCGTGCCCAACCTGTGTAAGCCCTTGTTTTTTTAATAATGGGAGCCACGCCCCTGGCAGTGCTGTAATGTCAAATGTCAACAATCTGAAGCCAGTCTACATGATACAAACAAGTATATTACCGAATGCCAACAATCTCAAACCAGTATGCTTGATACAAACAAGCATATTACCGAATGTCAACAATCTCAAACCAGTATGCTTGATACAAACAAGCATATTACCGAATGTCAACAATCTCAAACCAGTATGCTTGATACAAACAAGCATATTACCGAATGTCAACAATCTCAAACCAGTATGCTTGATACAAACAAGCATATTACCGAATGTCAACAATCTCAAACCAGTATGCTTGATACAAACAAGCATATTACCGAATGTCAACAATCTCAAACCAGTATGATTGATACAAACAAGCATATTACCGAATGTCTACATTCCAAAGCCAGTATACATGATACAAGCCGATACAAACAAGTATATTCCACAAACCAAATCGCATTTAATTTTATGACTGATGATCATTTATAAAAAAAAAACGATCTCCGGAGTTAGTTGGTATGCGTGTTGTACTTTTTTAGTTACTTTATCCACCGTTTGATTTAGTACACTTCGCAGTGGGTTATAAATAGTCAGTGACTGGGTAATACAGACCTTGCACCAAGGAAGCCCATGCAAGTCTAGAATATGTGCCAAGTCTACATTTCCACGGTTCCTTTCAGACATTAGGTGGTAGCCTTGGTTACAAGATGAACAAACCACTGACTGCTCCAATATGAAACCAAACAAGTTTGACTTTGTTGAGTACCATGCTTGCAGTCATCAGGACACGTGGAGAGGCCAGTTGCAAGCTACAGTAATGACTGTTGAACGACAATATAATGTAAACAATATGAAATAAGCAAAGACTTTCATTATTGAAAGAAATATCACAATCAGGTTTTAAACGGTCGATGCCTAACAAATTGAAGGTATATGTTATTTTCCGAACGTCCCTAGTTGACCTTGACCTGAGACCGGTGCGACATGGTTGACAGTGATTTATGTCTGTGGCCGTCCATCATCTTGTCACGAACATCTGTTTGTGTCACGGAAAGAAGAAGTGTGGGGTTATATGGCCTTCGTGTGCTTTACGGTTCATTTGTAACTGTCTCCGGAAGTCCCATTCAACAAACCCTCTTCAAAGATGGTCTGCTTCAACACGGACTTACACTCGTGGTCAGTAACAAACGGCTATAATATATAAGTCATTATTACTTTATACTGGCACTCTGCATTCAATAAACGTGTGCTGCATCCCTTAACTAATCTTGCGTTCCCCTGAATCCCACTCTACCCGAACTGCATCGATCTAAACGCGCAGTATCTCCTTTCGCGTTTATGGTTTTCTAGTTCCCTTTAATCTGTCTTGCGTTTCCTCTCTCAGTGCGCCTAAACATTATTGCGCCGTAAACCCTAGAAGCGTTGTATTATTTTTAAGCGTAGCCAGCACTGCATCGCCCTTTTCCCATGCTGCATCCCAGTAACCAATGGCGTATCCCTTCACCCATGCTGCATCCGATTTCACCGACGCTGCATGCCCTTAACCTGAGCTGCATCCCACTTAACCAATGCTATAGCACCTCAGGCAAAACTGAGTCCCACTTAATCCATGCTATACCCCCTTTGCCAAAACTGCATCCCCCGTAACCTATGCTGTATCTCTTCACCCACACTGCATCCCGTTTCAACCACACTGCATCCCGTTTCACTCATGCTGCATCCTATTTCACCCATGTAGTGTTCTATTTCACCCAGCGTATATCACACATGAACACACACTTCTCATAAACATATCGTATATTATAATCATGAAATACGGTGAACAATTCAAGAACAGAGTTTATTTTAAAGATTAATGACAATTCCACCTTTGTGATATAAATGTATTTTGATATCTCGAAATGTTTTTTTTCTTTCCACCACAATAACCCATAAGAGGTGCAATTAAGACTGAAGCAACTGATGGCATTGTGACAAACAACGGTATAAATCAGGAAAATTACTATAGACAGGTAACGCATATAAACCGTTGACGTTGTAACCCATCCTGAAACAGCAGGCGATGCAGTCGCGGGCTCTGTAACTGGGGTGAGATTATAAAATATACATCTTCTATATAGATGGATAAAGAAAATGACACAAAACTCGTGTGTTTATAGGTTAAACACATAATCAGAGTATACAGTGTCAGTTCTCTTACAGAGTTTAGCTTAAACAAGTGCGCCAGGGAGCGTTCCCTTCTTCTCTCAATGACATACGCCAATACATACATTCACACGAATAAATAAACAATTTCAATATGCCACGAATCGTCTTTAAATTGCAAACTTCTCGTTTTCTCGTTTTTGGCATTGGTTTATTACGTGTTCGGCTCAGATTTCGTTCTGGGTTATTTCTGTACAATGTGCTGGGCTCGGATGTAAAGAATACGCCGTGTTATTCTTAATACATCAGTGATGAATATATTTATATATATATCTTGTGAGTTCTGACAGCATCTGTGAGAGCTCACTATACGTCTAGATCAGGGAATAGCGTTACTGGAGACTCGGTAAGGGCTGACAGTGACTGTGAACGTGCCCTGACCATGGGCATGGAAACATACCCTAAACGTCAATAATTACACGTGCATTTTACAAAGACGGCATGTAATGTAATTTGAGTTAATGTGCCGGACTTAGTTTTGATGAAAACCAGATATTTGGATATTTGGAAAGGTCACGAAGGTCGAACAATTCCACGGCATTTGTTTAGCGTTAGAGGAGCGATGGGATGTCGATCTCAAATTTCCATTTCAATAAAGTGCAGGGCGACGTATTACTATCAAAGTGATCATATTTGATTTAAGTTACAAATGTATTCCATATGACAATGTGCTCGCAAATGTAGCATTAAATATACATGTTGAGAGCCCTTAATGAAAAAGGTGAATGTGGAGTCCTGCATAACGTACAGGGAATGGCGGCGCGGTTAAACGAGGTTTTAGGGACCGGATTAAATACAGTTTGTAAGTGCGTGTGTGAAGTTGTGTTTTGACAAAACGTATATTCTGGGTTGGAAAGGTGTATAAGTATATACCTAGGGCTGACTTTAAAAGGCGAGCAGCAAACAGCCTGGAACATGATCAGTTGCACTTACCTGTCACATGAGTAGTTTTTAGATAATCTGACGTTATAACGTAATGGCACCGTGTTGTATGTGAACAAACAAGAGTGAGAGAGTGAGTTAAAGGTTTATACACCCTTTAGCAATATTCCACCAACATCACGGCGGGGGACACCAGCCGTGGGCTTCACACATTGTACACATGTGGGGAATCGAACCCAGGTCTTCGACGTGACGAGCGAACGCTTTAACTGCCACCCCACCGCCCCTATACAAACAGGAGCAGGTGATCTATGCGCTGAGAAGTAACACCGTTACAATGGGTGATTATTTCGGTAACACACTAAAATGCCAAGGTGTCATTTACAAAGTCACGTGTATAAATATATGTGTCCGTATATGTGTGCGTGCGTGTGCGAGTGAGTGCGTGTGCGTGTGCGTGTGCGTGTGCGTGTGCGTGTGTGAGTCCCAGTGAGAATTATATCAAAACACGCGTGTGGCCCCTCACCTGTTCACTGCAGTATGAGCAAATAAAATCAATTTTGAAAAAAATGCAATTAAACTTTCAGCACTCTTTCATGGGAAATCGTATTGACAGAAACAAGGCTCTCCTCAAAGGCATGACATCTGTTTCGATTCACAACCATGAGTAAAGAAAAAATTCAGGCATTGCTTTCAAAGAAAAAAGGAAATAAAACAACAACTCAAAAGCTGCAACAGACTCGTTAGTTACCTGACTTCTCTGGTTCAGCTACTTACCTGTAACGAGCACATCAAAGGTAATGAAATGCATGGCTTTATTCACTGCGTAAGGCGCGCGATACGGTTAAAGGTTTGGAAGCCAGTATGAAAAACGCAAATATGTATGGTCCAAAGGGTAATGGGGTTCATAGAGTTATCTCCCTTGACCAACTGCCCTGTTAAAATTTATGACATGAAAACTTTGCTTGCTTACTAACTGAATCGGATGCTTTTGGCAAACCGGAAGTCACGTGATCTCTCTCTGCATCCTGCTCCAAACTGACTTTTGATTTAAAGTGCACACAACCGTGATATCATTGAAACTTCTCCCAAGAACTCACTTGTCATAAATTCCAGATTCTATGAGTTCCATCTTTGTTGCCTAGAAATATTTCTGTAACATCTAAAAACGAAACACGTATTACCTTTAAAAGGAGGAATTCCATCGCAGCACAATTCCTTAAATCAAAGGAGTCATGCGGATCACGCCCCGGGGGTTGCAACCCTAGAGATCAAACTCTTTGCATGTTTTCACAAAAAGAAGCCAAAACCCAACAAACTTCTGGATGATCAAAGAACACCTATGTTAACAATACACTTGTAGTAGGGAAGAAACGCCTTTGACAGTGCATCTTGAAATAGCACTTTGGAAACGATTGCACACTCTCACCGAAGGCAAACAGCCTCGTAATTTTCAAGAAAGGCACAAGGCACGGTCTAAACACGCTGCTACATACAGATGTCTATGTACTGTCAGGGTCAAGGTCAGTAGGTTACGGACAAGGCGAAATGGTTCATCTTCGACACACAAGGGCATGGAGTTTTAGGTACTTCTTAAATACGAGTTGTTATACGACGTGCTTCTTAAAGCTAAAAGTTGACGAACTGAACGCATAGGGTCCTTTTAAAGTAATTCAACAGACATCTGTCTAAATTTAAGTTGACCAACGAACCGAAAACACAGCTAAACAATGTTTGACTACGGGATTTGTAAGCAGTGTGAAAAGTTTCAACATATCTCTACCTGCATACCTTCAGGTGAGAAACTGTTCCTAACCTCAAGATTCCGAGTGAGTGAGTGAGTGAGTATGGATTTACGCCTCCTTTAGCAATATTCCAGCAATATCATCACGGGGATACCAGAAATGGGTTTCACATATTGTACCCACGAGGGCAGTAGAACCCTGGCCTTCAGTGTGACCAACGGACGCTTTAACCACTTCGCTATCCCATCGCCACCCACTCCAGTTTGTATTACAAGTTCTGTTTGGCTCTTCCAAAGTTTGGAGACGCATTTCTGCAAAATTATTTATCTATGATTGAGCTTTTTCATGTAATGTATCACTCAGCTACAATAAAATGTACCAATTCATTGCCACCATTTAAACCTAAATCATAAAAATGATAAAATTCCTCAATATTTCGTTTTTGGAAAGGAATATTAATATTCTACACACTATGGTAATACATTCATCTAGTTCTTTAAATGCTGATCATTTAATCTGAGAGTAATGCATGCCATTGTGGTGCTCCAGTTGAAGATGGCAATCATTTCTTTTAAAATGTCTAAAGGATGTCAGCTGCCTGGTCGATCTGATACAAGGCTTTGAAATCCTAAATGTTAGTTAGGATATTAAAACCATTCAGTACGACAGCCTTAGTCTGCCACAAACTAAAAATGAAATATTTTAGTCACGTCCATAAATTTATTGTACATAGTAAACGCTTCAATCAATGTATATTGAGTATGTCTTGTCTCTGTTCGTTGTCCACTACACGTAGTTTTCGATGTAATTGTCTGGAGCGCGCTTTTATAAACAGAATAAGTTGGGCCTAATCCCTTTCAACACTGAACAAAATATGTTCAATACAACATTCCGTTTCCACACTCATAGGTGGGATGGTATTAAGATTGGTAACTTCCGTACTGCAGCAGCGAAATTAATTCTGAACACAAAGATTAATTCCTGGAGTATTGCTGAAATTTATGTAAAATTAAACTCATTCACTCACTCACTCACTCCGAATGAATCATGCTCTCACTCATCGTCCCACGTACTGAGTCAGTCACACGGATACTGTTAAAGGACCATAAACTATCTCTAGCAAGACTGGTAGCGCACCAGTCTCCTAACCGATGTGTATATGGAGGCTCCCATCTTATTCGAGTTAAGCTATCCTTAAATAATCACGCAAGCAGCGTCCGTATGCTTGGCTGCGTGAAGCCGGTTTGCGTGTGGTATGGCTTTATCCCTAGCTCCCAGAACATACACACCAGGACGACCATACACAGTGGATCAAACAGGTGGAGCATGGACCGATCTCCAGGATAACTGTTTAAACAGTCAGCGCTTATATCGCTGGCTTCATGTATGTGGTGGGGCTTCTCATTCAAATAACGCTTTCGTAGTTGCATTATGATTGCGCAGTCTTGTGTGAGATACTTCATGACAAAGGTAAAATAACGTCAACAATGACAGAATTATTTATGTGTATTTTACTTTTCCACTTGAAGGGGTTATACAACAAAATGTTTAAGAAAGAATTGAACTTTCATATTATGTTGATATTCAAGTTGGTTCTCGACATTGAAGGTCAGAGATGCTTGGCCTTTAAGCTAAAAGGGTGTCTCTGTTGGGGTCTAATTGACAGGCTGGCCAGTTTCAGGGCGCGTTTTACTCGCCTGCTAGGTCAAATTTTGTGACACATCATTCTAGCATTAAATGACTTTTCTTAATACATTGAAATACAGCAATACAGAGATGTCAAAGACAGAATAACTGGTCTCGGTTTTCAGAATCTTAACAGAATCCACTGGGCGTATTCGGTAACTAATCGTGGGGAAAAGTGGATTGGTTTTGCTATTTTGGTGATTTGTTGTTCAAATCCGCACGATGTTGCATCTTTATGATGTTCTGTAAGTATTAGAGCCTGCATCAGACAATCTAGTGATTGACATCATGAACTGGGATCAAGTCGTATTTCATTTCGTCTGGATCAAACAATCCACTGATTGACATTATGAGCACACACCAGCTTGGATTCCATTCAGTCTGGATCGGACAATCAGGTGGTCGATAGCATGAACAGGGATCGACTTGGATTTAATTCTGTCTGGATCGCACAATAAAGTGATTGACATTATGAGGAGAGATCAGCTTGGATTTCATTCAGTCTGGATCAGTGGAACCAGTAAACCAGTGATGTCGAACACACTACTTGGCTACAAGAACACCCATGTAGATGCATGGATCAGTGTACATGAATAGGTGTAGCATTCGCATCCCATTACATACAGTATCAATCTATGGCGTCAGTGTAACATCGTTTTAAAAAATAAAATGAACAATTTTATGGAGGCAGATTATACAGAAGACCGACCATATAGGATTTCTTGCGCTGTTTGCTTCTGTCGCACAATTGTAAAGCTACACATACTATTTGATATCAAGCAAAACCTACATTTTGTAAACCGCGATTATGACGACGTGTGGTAGGTCGGAGAGACATCTTATGTCAACATCACGGATGCTGTGCTTGTAATACTTCGTCTTTATTACCCCTGCTTTCAATACATATGACATGAGTGTGAACCAATGCACAACAGGATCCCCTGTGCATGCTTCTTGTGTGGATATCAACAGCCTTTTGATCTCAGACGAAACGAGAGTAATAGGCGTTATTGACAATAATTCCAATCTACACATGTCTGTGTATATTATGTAACTTTTATAAAAACTTTATGTTGTAAGGAATATATATGTCATATTTGTCACACCTGTAAACAAGCATGTTTGGATATGCAAGTTTTATTAATAAAATAGGCAAAAGAGATCGCCCTTGGCCTACACCACTATGGAAATAATTAGGACTGAATACAACTATGTGCTATAAACAGTATTTATCCTAGTTCAGGAATGTAAGTTTGAGGCAGTGTGCATCTCTTTATCTGACTGACCCTCGATATACATGTATATATGCGGCAGTTACGTTGTCTCATTTAGTGATAAAGCACTCTGCACCTGCTTGTGAGCGAGACGATATGGTTAATGTTGCGTAAATGGGAGATAACGAGCATATAAAGACACAAAGTGATACATCTAGGATACGTTATATTTGCAGTATCTGTCAACACCCATTTAGGGGTGACTGACCTTTCGTAGGAGGTGTTGACCCAATCAAGTGTTACTGATTACGGTTTTACAGCGCTTTCATCCATTAAAGGGACCGTGTTGTAAGGAATATCCGTCTATTTTTGGATGAATTTTGAATCTTTCATATTCGGTCCTGCTTAATAAACGATACTGTGACTGGGAATATTGTTCTTTATAGAATTCCCTTTTCAATGTTATTCTTTAGTGAAGAGTGATCAGTTGTAAACTTCGGAGCCTCAAAACCCCTCTTTAGATCACTTTGCTGATGACAATGAAAATGAAAAGGTAATGATGATGATGATGATGATGATGATGATGTCAAAGAGGAGGAGGATAGCGATGACTGTATTTTGATGATAACGATGATTAGAAAGAAGACGATAATAATGTTGATGACGACGATGATGAATACGATAATGCTATTAACGGTGGCAATGATGATGATGAGAAAGAGACAAATATTCAACAAGAGAAAAACACGTTTCCCACCTACTTACATACTCAGTGTTGTAAACGGAGCGTCGACATTTGGTGACTAACATATCTCGATTAACATCATGTATTTCATTTGTTTGACAAAAATGTGCCCACCCATTCTGTGATGGTGTATGTACGAATGTAAGAATTACTTATGTTTTTACTTACCTGGGTTTAAGCAATATCTGTGTGTAAAAGTATCTTAACTGCTCAGGTACAGCCATGGGGTAATGCTCATCAATGAGACGGTCGGAAGCCCTCGTATAACTCGACTAACGAAAACCGCAGCACTCTCACACCTTCTCTATTCAGAAATACCTTCCTCGATATAACGCCATATCGGTTTATACCATGATATTGAAATATATCGCAATAGAATCAAACACATACAATCCACATGTGTGACATCTTTCCGATTCCAATAAAAACGTTAGCGTTTTACTACGGGCTAGTTAAAACTGGGCGTTATAACGAGGGGATATGGACAATTATACCATGTCTGAATCCACCTCTTTCCGTCCATTGTTTGGCTTACGTGCTACAAATACTGATTTTATTCTCAACGATAAGGATGCTTAGCTGAATCGTTCCCCCAACCCGTAACGGCCGTTGCACTGGGATGACACAACCCAGGCATAACCGTCTTCCAGCCGTGAACGAAGAATATTGAGAAATTCGAAAACTTGGAAACAATTTTGACAATGTTACATCAAAGCCTTGGACTGTCCGGACGAAAATAACATTTTTTTTCACCAGCCTCAAATCACGTACAATCAGCCTAAAATCACCTCTATAGGGGAATTCTACAAAGACGACGTCGGAAAAATATGAAGTACTCAACAATTCTTCATTGTTACAAATCTCACAAACCAAAACCAAATGTAAAATAACCACATTCTATTCCATGGTACGATATGACAATATGCACATATTGTGTTTATTACGTCGAAAAAACAAACAATCGTGACATTCGTGCACCTCCATTATAGGTAAGACAGACCTATTCGTACGCATATGGTTCTATTTGCAGCTGAAAAAACATTAGGAAATTAGTTTGAGATAAAACGAACCTTTAAAAAACACGTTTTCAAAATGAGATTCTCCTTAAGTTAATGAAATAAATATTTTCAGACATTGAAAGGCCAAGTAAATAGCAATGACCTTTTTTGCAGACTTTACCATTAGAACCAGTTGGGTTGATATACCTTGATACTGATTGTCCTGTAAGTGGTCTTGTTGCATACAGCATGGAACGTAAGAATGGTCAGTACAGGGTCACACACAGTTACTGTGTTGTTGTGAAGAGGGTGAAGCTTTAAGGAAATAATTTGGATTTGAAAAGACGTTTTAAACATCGTGTGCAATACCCGCAAATGTCAGGCGGTGAAATATTTATAAAAGGATCCTGCTAATTGGCTAAGCCGAGCTGGTCAACAAAAACTGCTCGATGACTGGGTGTGAAACACGAGGTAGGTAAATGCTATACGAAAATACAGGGATCTTTCACACTGCGGTTTGGGATGACAAGATTTAAGCGGTGTTTTTATCGGATTCCGACCGTACACGAATTTAAAGCTATGTCACCACGTAATTCTGGAGAACGGTCGCATTTGTATGTCAAGTCCATAGTTAAATATTTGTTAGTTTTGTTGGAAACTAACACCAAAGATTCAGTTATGTTACGTTCATATAGGCTTACATGTATTAGGATAAGTATTGCATAAAGAAAAGGTTGTGTGAGTAAGGGCATGCAAACATCTGACATACTGAGTCTATTTTCATTCGATCCATGAAAGCGTATTTAGCCAATTACTTATGAACCATGAAATGATAAAGCGGTTCAAGAGGTTCAAGGGATGAAATAGTGGTACAACGGGGATGAAGAAACTGTACACTTGTTAAAATTCTCAATTCTCAAATACAGGAAAGTATAATATGTTTCCATGTAAATTGAATATAGGGATATTGAGCCAATAAGGCACTAACACACAGCTTGTCTAATTTCAGTCACTCTATACCACCCTCCCCCATCACGATCCTACCACATTCCAAACGAAAACAATTCCAAACATACACACACAACACGTAATAAAACAACAGGTAAAAACCTAAATGGTAAAATTGATACAGTTGCAGAAAAGGAATGCAGTTTGTTTCTCTCCAAAAACTAATTAAGAAATGGACGTCCATTCGAACATTCGTTCCGATCTTTCTGTTTTTGTTGGTTTCCTAGTGCCAAACGCGTTTTTATTGGTTTTACCATGACGGTTCAAAATCTAAACCGTCATCACATGTCTTCTAAACTGACAGGAAGTGAAATTACGTAAATTGTGACATTAAATCCAAACCCACGCATTCACTTACACACCGTAAGAATCACCCTGAATATCTCTACGTCGACTTGGCACGACAGCAGCGCCAGATGCTGGCCATTTCGCCACATTACAGTGCAATATATGAGAAACATATTTCACCTCACGATTCACGTAACGTTAAAATCCTTTGAGGAACGAGGCCGAGAAACCAACTATTGACTGCATCCGATGCTCATCTGAGTAAATATTTCACAGCCATTATTGTCTGCACTGGATAGTCCTATTTTAACGTTTCATAGGTATCATATTATAACAATTCTCACAACGTAAGTCCACTGACTTCATCCTGCATCCCAATACAAAGATATCCGTGGGAAGGCCGATCGTAAAACCGCAACAAAATAGTTGGCAGCTTAAAAACGAAGTAGTGAAGAGTTACCATGAGATATGCGTAGAATTTCTCTAGATATGGAAGAAACGAAAGGCCAGATATATGGATGTGTGCTTCTTATTGTGAATAACACGACGTTTCAGAGCTTATGCTTGCTCCACTTCTAAATGTCCTTAAAAGATTTAATGGAAGAAACGTTTGAATAAAAGAAACGAACACGATTAAGACTACCATGAAACGTAAAAAAATAATAGGTCTAGTGACATTTTGTTAAAAGACCTTACCGCGTTGTTTTCATGAAACTGGGGGTTATTTATATGGACATGATGTTTCAGATGAAGTCAGGTCCAAACTACATGCTGCTTTGTGAAGATTGTTTTGATAATTGGTCTGTAGCCTCTGCCTGTCGTAAGAGGCGACTGAGGGATAAGGTGGTTAGCGTCTCAGACTTCTTTGATTCGTGTCGCTGTATCATGTTCATGATTTCAACCACTGGATCGCTTGTTCAGAGTCGATCATTTGGTGATCGCCCATACGCTGCTGACCGCGGCGCCAACCAGCAGAATAACAGTGTTACTTAAAAGATGAGGAACTGAGTGTCTCTCCGGAAGATATGGCCGCAATGTCAATTTGATTGTTATCAACTTTTCCTTTTCCCGTTTACAAAGAAACTCATGGAATCTGGGTCGGGTGACATCATGATCACACACTACACTGCGGAAATATGAGTCTTCTTTCTATCAACAGTGGACAAGTGGCAGGTTGTTGAGAATAGTTTTGAAAGAATATATTCAATAGCAGTCCTACGAAAGTCTAGAATGAAAGGCAAGTGAAGATTGCCCCAACTCCTGAAAGTGTTTTTCTGGGTTATACTTGGACGAATGAGTTTTTAAAATAAATTTTCCAAATATGTTTCTGGGATTCTCATTTCAGTCTAGTACTACTTCTACTCCACATTCGGTGGACATTGCTGGGGTAAGTGTCGGAGCAGACCCCTGGAACCAGTGTTATGGTTAAAAAGTTTGCCGTGACTAAAGGTGTAAGAAATCCTATGTGAACCAGCAAAACAGAACAAAGAAAGTCTTAAACATTCAAATATTGTATTCTTTAGCAAAGAGAGCAAGTTATACAAAGTCACAATTCAGTTTCACAATACCGATTTCAAATACAATACAAATGAGACAAAACCTAAGGCAGTGGGTCACAAAATATATAGCGAACTCACCAAAGTCTTAGTGCGAGAGAGAGACAGTTATGCAGAATGTAACACAGCGAGTGGTCAGGCAGCAGTAGATCAGGCGTTGACGGATCTTGATGATGTATACTCCAGTATATTCAGTCATTTCCTGAAAGTTCGAGCACTACAACCATCGCCACTCACGTGGAATGCCCTCGAATAGTATCCCGGAAGTCAGCAAATAATCAAAACAAACTCAAGAGGAGGTAACTCTAAAGCACTTCCGGAAAGCCTGCTGCCAAAATCTTAAAAGTGCTGACCATCTATTATACGAAATGTGACCCATCATAATTATTATTCAAAACACTAAACGTTGTGGTCCAATCATAATTATTACTTAATTAATAAAAACATATACAGAAAATACACACTCGTAAGGCCAGGCTGTGATGACCGCCATTCCGTAGACATTGCCGGGGTAAGTGTTGCAGCGTTAGTGCAGCAGACCCACGGGACCCAGTCTGAGTCATGATCACGTGGGGATTCCGGGATAAGTCGTGATCAGGCGTGATAAAAAAAAATTGAAAAAGATGATATATAAAACGGATCTGGTATCCAGGCGACATGTAGAGTTCACCCAGACCACCGTGCACATCCCTTGTGACACCAGCCACTAGTTTGTATCATCAGAAACCATACAATCTATTATATGGTCCCCGGTATCATCTTCTCGAACTATATCCATGGGTGGAATATTGATGAACATGTATTAAACATCAATGGTTTACTTAACTGCAATTAAACATGAAAACCCCACTCAGAAATATTATACTGACTCCGAACCGACCAGTCCTTGTTATACTCATTAATGTGAAACGCCATACAGGGACCAACAAGTACCGTATTTTAACGCCTTTTGGTATAACGAAAATTGGGGATCGAACCCACCAGGTTGCGGGATCGAGCCTGGACCACGCATTCAATCATGGGCATCGATCTACACAACTGGGATGAAATGACCTGTGTCATCCATGTCAGCGATCTACACAACTAGGATGCAATGACCTGTGTCAACCATGTCAGCGACCTTGACCACCTGACCCGTTAGTCGCCCCTTATAAGAAGTATATGGGCTGCTGACGACCAGTTCTCAGTCGGATCGCGATAATGTTTTGGCATCGACGTCGTCTAAGTCAGCAATACCGGCATGGGATATCGTTTGTGCAGGTTTATAGTGCCAGAACGAGAGACCATAGACTGTAAGGAAGGTACTGATTTATCAACACAGACGAAACCACCCTCTCCTCAATCAAAGTTAGTTTTCGCCGCGTAAAACATTTTAAGGTCCCACCGAGGCCCACAGATCGCAAGCTAGATGATTTCTGTACAAAATGAGCTATAGATGGCCACAATCGCATCATTATTTCAAAAGTTATACGCCACGACTCATCGAAAACAGCTAGATCCGCAGTTTTACGCCAAAATCATGAATCTCCCACTGGACAACGACAACTCACCTTTCAAATCCTGTACATAATGTATTCATTCCAGCCACGCTGACAGCACCTGTGAAGGGCTAAATTCGATCGGTAGCAGCATTCCACAGGTCTAAAATCTTATTGCAACATCTACAAAGCATTTCCTCGACAGTAAGCAGGCATTTTCTCCAAAATCACCGGTTCTCATACTCACTTGTCCGCCATAGATGGCGGGGCCTTGAAATATTTTACGTAGTGGCGTCAGTGACAGATTGTGCTATTGGAGCAATGGTTATAGCACCCGTTCGTCACACGGAAGAATAGGGTTCGATTCCCCAAATAGGTTTATTATGTGAAAACTATTTATGCGCCAAATTGTGGTATTTGTGGAACATTGCAACACACTCTAGCGATAGCGATACTCTGTTGCGACCAACTATCACAAGGCTTCTGGCTCCTTGAATTGTCTCATTTGAAGTCATTTCCCAAATGAATGTATAGTTTACATGTGTATGATATAAAAGCAAGCTGAAATAGTGTCAGTCTTTTAATTTTATAGCTATCGAGAAACCTGAAACCCAGATCAAGTAAATAGTCAATTTTGCTTAGGAGGTAACAGGTCAGTGTGACGAATCTGGTACTTTCGGTATTTTGCGCTACGCATTTATCAGCGGAAGTAACCCGTGAAGATCCGGATTAGAATTGATCTTCACTAAGCGATGCTTGTCGTAAGAGGCGACTAACAGATCGGGTCACAGAGCTCCAGATAATTTGTAAAACAATTGGGTATTTACTTCATTGTCTGTGTGTGAGTAATTGCATTTTTTTTAGGAATAACTTGGATTTTGCATACTCCCACTATTAAGATGAATTGAGTACATTTGCGCAGAGTTTCTTATCCTTATTGGGCACCTAACTCTTCTGAATATGTAAACATAAATGCATCTCAATAGACTCAAAGTTTTTAGCAATTGTCATATTTCCAAACATTTCGCAGCCACTTCTAAATACTCAACATGGAAGTCATGTGACTATTAGAGTAACCTCGGACAGTGGCTTCGGTTATGAAACTATGTGTATATACAAGCATCGTTTACCATCAGTTAGATGTAGAATTATTGCGCCACATTTGTAATTGAGTAAATGTGATTTTTATTGAGTAAAATACGCAAATACCAGCCTTATCTGCAGCTCTGGGTGGTCGGGCTCGCTGACTTGTTTGACATATGTCAACGTATCCAAACTGCGTAGATCGATGCTCATGCTGTTGACCACTGGATTGGCTGGTCCAGACTTGATTATTTACAGACTTCCGCCATAAAGCATCGATAGTTTTGTTTCTACCACTGGGCACATGCTCTCGGAGACTCAACAATTGTTATTCATCGATAGTTGAATGCATCGTTACAGACCTATTAAATAATAACCCCTCGAATCAACTGTCAACGTCATGAGCCATCCAAGACGAACGTTGCTGCATTACATCACATTACATTGTGAGGAAAATCATTGATCATTTTGTTATGACCGTTTTCTTTTACACGTGCATTTGTGAATTCTCTAACGACTAAGCTCGCGGATAGCTAAAACAACATAAAGAGTAATTGTTTTTAGTTACGAAAAAAATAACAATAAAATCGAACCCCGGTCGCCCCTTTTGTGTTTCTTCTCTATCTTGTCAGCATCTGGCCTGTATGGACGTTCCACTGCAATATGACGACGACCCGGATTAGCAACCATCTTTTTATGTTTTCGAGACACTTGAAATACATATAAAAAAATCAAGTCTAAAGTGTAGATTGATTTGAATAAACCTGACATTATTCACAGCCTTCGTGGCTCCAACTGGAATTTTTGTGGAGATATGTGTTTTAAATGAAGATACCGTTATTTCTGGTCCTAAATGTCAGTCTTGTTAGTCCCATACCGTCCTCTTGCGTTTCACAAACTTTGGCTTACCGCCCTCGATAAGCTATCGGGTACTGATAACACCGAAATACTGTTCAAAGCCGGGTTTTAAACTACTTGAACTTTTACAGATCACGCCGACCCTAAAGGGCAATGTTCAAGCATGATATAGTGCTGCATTTGTGTTTGATGACGTTTTAAAGTATTTAACACTTGTCACGTCTATAAAACAAATAACAACTTATCCATGCAGCGATGTTCGAAACAATACTGGAATACTTCACTTGAAGTCATATTGGTTTTACTGCTGTTCTGTTCGTGTTCATATTGACGAGGGTTTCCAAAGCGTCACTTCTGTGTGATTGCACATAGCTTCAGCGCTAAAACGCGGTAATTTTAACTTTGCCCCATCTTATAGAGGCGGTTGGAGAAAACGTCAAAACGTCACCAAGGAAATATGCAAAGCAAAACGCACACACAACAAGTAAGCAGAAAGGCATGCGACCTCGATCACTATTAAAAAGGATGAACGTTGTATTTAATTTTGTGTTTCGTTTTTGTCTGGAAAAGAGGAAGTCATATCACGACCGAGTACCCCAAGTCGAACCGTCGCCGCCTTGAAGTTGGGGCGTCACAGTCTGCAGGTGCCCGACATTTCAACGTTCAACACTATATCACGCCTTTTGGTTCGTTTGAGGTGTGATTTTTCACCTTTGACGTTACATGAAATAAGTTTTATTAAACTAACGCAGAAGGTTCTTCCAAAGTCTTTAGGGTTTCTAAAAGTGTAAATTTAGTGTGCCCTATCAATATCCTTATGTCCTGTTGTGTAGTATACATTGCTAAGCAATGCTCGATTCTCTTCAATATTTTTACGAACGATTTGCCTCTTATCTTAGAGTAACTTTAAGTATGACATCATATGATAGAGATTATTAACCGCCCGTGTTTCCATATCATCAATACCACATGTTAGGAACCAAAACTATGCAATATGCTCGTCAAAGGCTAATATTTGATAGGATAGGATATATGATATTAATATAGCGCACTAGTGCATGCTCAAGGCACTGGTATTTTTCTCCTGGATGTCTCAGTCTCAACAGCACATCGTATCATCAATTTCAACTCCCTGGGGAGTATACAACTCTTGCAGCCACTAGGCGTACCGAGTTACTGTACTTTTCTCGTACTAACGAGGTACCCATAAACAGCTGGGTGTACTGGGACACAATGCGACGGTAACACACTCGCTACACAGGTTTCCCCCACAGGTTGTGAAGTTTCCACAGGTTTCCCCCACACAATGTGAAGTATACACAGGTTTCCCCCACATGCTGTGCAGTATACACAGGTTTCCCCAACGTGCTGTGCAGTATACACAGGATTCCCCCACGTGATGTGCAGTATACACAGGTTCCCCCACGTGTTGTGCAGTATACACAGGTTTCCCCAACGTGTTGTGCAATATACACAGGTTTCCTCAACGTGTTGTGCAGTATACACAGGTTTCCCCAACGTGTTGTGCAGTATACACAGGTTTCCCCAACGTGTTGTGCAGTATACACAGGTTTCCCCAACGTGTTGTGCAATATACACAGGTTTCCCCAACGTGTTGTGCTGTGCAGTATACACAGGTTTCCCCAACGTGCTGTGCTGTGCAGTATACACAGGTTTCCCCCACGTGCTGTGCGGTTTACACAGGTTCCCCCACGTGCTGTGCAGTACACACAGGTTTCCCCAACGTGTTGTGCAGTATACACAGGTTTCCCCCACGTGTTGTGCAGTATACACAGGTTTCCCCACGTGTTGTGCAGTATACACAGGTTTCCCCCACGTGTTGTGCAGTATACACAGGTTTCCCCCACGTGTTGTGCAGTATACACAGGTTTCCCCCACGTGTTGTGCAGTATACACAGGTTTCCCCCACGTGTTGTGCAGTATACACAGGTTTCCCCCACGTGTTGTGCAGTATACACAGGTTTCCCCCACGTGTTGTGCAGTATACACAGGTTTCCCCCACGTGTTGTGCAGTATACACAGGTTTCCCCCACGTGTTGTGCAGTATACACAGGTTTCCCCCACGTGTTGTGCAGTATACACAGGTTTCCCCCACGTGTTGTGCAGTATACACAGGTTTCCCCCACGTGTTGTGCAGTATACACACGTTTTCCTCAGTCATACTGCTTATAGTCATGTTGTGTTTTAAAGTTTTCGCCATGTGGACACGCTTCCGTCTTTCTGTTACACTCCATGATGGCAGATGGCTTATTGCGATGATCTGATTCGCGGTCATCCCAAGGGTCATCTTGATCTTCACGTGGTGGAACTGCTGTCGATGAGATCTCAGCTGGGAGGTTCTCTGGCCTGGAAAACAAATTCCAAGGTATCATTGAAAATTGATAGATATGTGACTATTGCAACCACGGGATTTTAATGAGTATTTCTTGCAATTATTTCTAGAACGGACTAAAACAGATCCGACAGACAAGTTCTGCGACTTAACTCGTCGTGTGTCATCGTGTCTGGGGCGTGGATTGCTGCTCAGACCTTCAGTACACAACATACGAATAACTTCATTTTCCCGACCTTGTAATATCGGCGGGGTAGCCATTTGGTTCAAGCGTTCAATCATCACACGATGACCAAGATTCAACATCTCCCCTTGGGTACAAATCTCGCAAAGATTGTCATAAATCCATACTCATTCGTTGTAGAAATCATTCTAATACTCTCATATGAGTATATATGACATTATATTACTTAAAGATTGCTTGGGGTCATTTTGTTCAAAACTTTACCCAGAAAACAGAAATCGGAATATCAAGATACACAATGATCGGGTAATCCTTGTGGGACCTCGGCTTCACGATACACGGAGACGTGGATAACGTGCACTTGCTTCTTGGAAACCTGCGTTAGGGTTTATTGTGAGAGAATTATTATCAAAAAGCACAAGAATATTTGTTGTTTACCAGCTACCAATTTCACTTTTTAGTATTGCTAACGCAGTACATATACTAAAATTGGAACGATACAGAGACGATTAGTACGGCCTCTGCGCAAGGATGACACGCAACAACACCCGACGTCAGCTGTATTGGGAGATCCTTGGAAAAACGGTATGGGGCCTTATATGATGCGCTTTACATCATCAAGTACGTGATGTTGCCATAGATGATGTCAGTGTTATGTCTAAGAAGCGACCTTGGTTGTTTGAACTTCCATCCATTTATCTTGAAGTCCAGGAACAAGCATCTAAATCTGAGCCAACTCCTCGTATCAAAGCTCTTGCTGAGGAACATATCCGAAGTCTACAGTGGACTAATGCTATGCAGATTTACACTGATGGATCTCAGTGACAAGTGTCCGGTCATGTTGGTGCAGGTATCTTCATAGCTACTGATCAAAGAGAGATTTCTCTCCTATTAGCTGATCACTTGTCAGTATTTTCTGCTGAACTTGCGGCCATTATTGAAGATTTGCGTTGGATTCATTTTTTTAGACCTGTATCAGTGGTCATTTCTAGTGATTCTGTCAGTGCTTTACAAGCAATTCGGACAGGTCATTCCTCAGCCACGCAAGATTTGATCAATATTATACTTGATCTCGTTAATGACTTAAGTAAAGATCTTTTAGACGCTGAATTTTCCTATGTACCGGCTCATGTTGGGATATTTGGAAAAGAAAAAGCTGACAGATTGGAAAAGCCTGCATTAGACTTTTATGGATCGGAACAGGATCAGTCCTTATTGCCATCTCCTGCTGAATTATGCACCATCAGTAAGTTCTGTGCTCAGGCGAAATGGCAACAGAGATGGTCCTCATCCTTAAAAGGACGCCATCTCTATGGCATCGAGCCTTTTTTTAACGAAGTCAGAATTATCCAGAGGCAACCGTAGAGAAGAGGTGATATTAACCAGATTTCGTCTTGGGCACTGTGGTCTTGGTGCCTATCTAAATGTTATTAATAAAGATATTTCTCCAAATCTCCAAATTGCACTGTGTGTCATCAGCTAGATAATGGGGCCCATTATTTACTGCATTGCCAAAAGTATGTCACTCAACGTAAGGTGATGATGGAATCACTTACATCATTCAATATTGATATCTCCTTGACTGCCGTGGACTGTTGTGTTCCCGGAATATCGCCCACCTTGATGTTCAGAATGTCCTTCTTGCTTATATTAAAGCTTGTGGAAGTTTTATTTATACTTTATAAACGTTTAGGAAATTAGCAAACTTTTGTGATGGGCAAAGTGTAAATGGGCCTAGTTGCCCGAACACCTTTCAAAACATAAATTATCTATCTATCTTCACTCTGTCAGAGCCTATGCTTTCGTTGTTATAACGTTAGCCTGTGCACTTCCATTTCCGGTGTCACAACGTTGTGGGATGACGTTGTTATAGGTCTTTTACGTCGCCGCAAGGTTAGGTTATTGGATGCTAACGTATTTTACGTTGTCTTAACGTTCTATCTAATAACGTTAATCCAGCTAAATAGTTTTCCTTGAAGTGAACAGTGCATAAGAACCATAAGAGAAATTCACTTCAATGTTCATTCGTCATTTACTCGTGTGTTTTCTGAAGCTGTAGCTGAATAGTGAAGAAAGAATCTCAAAGTGAAAGGTTTTTCAGAAAACTATCGCGTTGTTGCAGGAAACGTTGTGATAACGTTGTGAGGAGCCCAAAGCATAAGGTATCGCTGCCATTACGTTGTGACAAAACGTTTAAAATGACGTAATCCTGGCGGGATGACGGGACGGGCCAACCATGCTAGAAACGTTCGTAGCCCTACGAATTCCTTAAGTCCATCCTTAACACATTGGCTACGATAAAAGTCAACAATTCTCAGGGATACGAACGTTTCGAGAATAAGGACCCTGGTTTCTACTCACAGGAGAACTTCGTCACTGCCACAATACTCAAATAGGACCTGCGGAACTTGTTCCACTCAAATGCTTCGAAATACTCTCTGTGAGTACCGCGGAATTACGTCCGTTTTCACAAATCTCACACGGGGATTGGGTCCAAAACTGGGCTACCTTACTGTCAACTCTGCTGCTGTCTATACTCCACTGATCGTCGTTTCCTATCCCTGAACTCTGTATCGCTGAACTTGGCTTCTATGGAAGAAGTCTCCATCATTAAGTAGGATGGGATCGGTAAGGCTTGAAAATCCGATCTCCACGTTCTACAAAGGGGCACGATCACAGATGTGCATTACAGTGTTATTCGGGATGTTTGTGCAGTCGGACTGAACTGCATTGCCACAGACCATGCGGAAGACCTAATCGTGCCAGAATGGTTGATGCCTAATTTAGCCAAGAGACCTCTGGAGACCAGTGAGTGGCCAACCACGTGACTTGACCTCAGCTGTATCGACTATTCGACTCGTCATGAAACACGTTTTCATGCAGTGTTATCTTGCAGTATTCTAACACAAGTGCCCATAGGTTTTACCTTTAAAACCCGTGTGCGTTAGCAAACTTTGATTTGTATACATGAAGAAGAGATATTCCGGATTTAACGGAAAGTCTGGATGTTGGGGTGTGTGTGTGATTTATCTCATATTTTAAACCAAATGCATTTTTAGAATCACTGCCAATAATGTATATACGATGAATGAAGCAAGAACTCAAAGCAGGAAGAAGTGCTGTGTTCTTGGTCAGATAAGGAATACAGGCCTTATGTTTCCACCTACATGCATGTCAGCCTTGGGCGTGGGTGATAAACCCCGCTCATCATACTGCTTCGACTAAAGCCCTTCTGAGTGGAGATATGGGTCTGCCTTTTGAAAGCAGCACCGCAAGCTTTAAACATACGTCATAATACTCCTTTGCGTACTTTTATGTGATTTTGTTCCTAAGCACATCCACGAAGTATTGCCCTAAGATGCCGGCATAGCAACCATGTTGTCCAGCTCAGCGAATGCGCAAAAGCTCCGCTCACTGATGTTTCATCACTACCAGTTAAGTCATTGCAAATGTCAAACAATGTTGAGCGTTTCGAGCAGTTTACCGGCCAGTGTTCAATCTTTTGCAAGCACCAGTTTAACATATTTTTCGTTATTCACTACGCTCATATATATATGTATTATGGTGTCCTTAGGTCTTACATACTACAAACAAAAGGTATGGGAAAACCGTGCAATTTGATAGGAACATATACATTTAATAGTGGTGAGATGTTTTATACTCTAAGGTAAATATCACTTTCGTGCCTGTTCGGTCAGTGTATTCTATTTATTGGGGTTATTGTGAGGGTTTAGGGTTCATATAAAGTGAGGGACCTAATCCACTATATTAGGTGGATGTCCGTTTTAATGGATTAGGACCACTTTTTGTTTTTCCCTTTTGCATTTTCAATAATGATTTCACGCAGAAAACGGGTACCAACAATTCTCAAAAGTACACGATAAAAGTTAGAAACAACAATTCTAAATCCACCATTGCCGACCACACCAAAACCCACGACACTATATCAACTGGGACAACACCAAGATCACAAAAAGAAACCAGTCAGGGTACAAAATGTGGAAGCAGTACAAGAAGAAAGCCCCCGCCATCAACACAGATGAAGGATACTACATTCCTAAAGCCTACCATCACTTCATAAAGTAATCATCTATAATTCATAATTATATTTCTTGTACATATCATCTGTATCTACACAACATGACACATAATTCATCAATAGTATAAACATCCATCTGGCTCCTTATCATTGTGAAAGCTCTATTCACCCTAGTATATATGTCACCTGACTGGTCTCCAATCAAATTGTTCATCTCCTATACAAGAGTTTTACGCCAATCTCATTTATTGTACAACAAGCCCAACCTACTGTAACAGCAACTCATGACTACATACACTCTATGTTAACTCAAGATCAGCTGCTTGAAAATGACTTTAGAGTCTATGTCGAAACGGCGCCTTCACGAAATAAAAGATGTTGTATATCCACAGAAAATGTCCCCATTCTTCGTGATAAAATGGTTTACTGTAGAAATTTTGCGGCAAATGGAAGTTGACCTGGAGCTTGCACTCAAGCCACTTTCACACGCTGCATTTGTGGAGTAATGATTGAAAGACAAATTCACGCACGTGCCGTCGCTAGCTAGACACGTTCACGTCTCCCCCATATTCTTAGCGCAAGCTACATTATCCTTAAAGTTTTCTCCACAACTCTTTTCTATCACAAAATCACCCGATGATTTTTATAAAATGCACGTCATTCCTGCATGCACCGTGAAATCGACGTCTGACGCCTGACGTCAACAACCGGTTTCAGTTCGTGCCATATCGGCTCATCCCACATCACACTGTGTCATCCAGATTGCGGAACACGGTGGGTGTGCCCGGTGACATTGTAGATTAACCCGTGACCTTCGTAGTTGTCGGTGACCTATATATTCGACTCTTTCCGTGCTGTTCCGTAACGTCACTTGGAATGACTAGATAAATCTGCACATTGGGCAACAGTGTGGACGTACCTCGGACTAACAATCCGAAGGTCGCGGGTTCGCGTCCGACGGATTGTCACAAACTGGCTGCATGTCTTAATGGCCTATGACAGAAAACATCCTCGCTAGAAGATAAGCTGCTGAATTCTAAAGGTGTTAGATTGTCGTAGCGCCGTTTATCGTACGTCTATGAGAATGTTTGAAGCCGCTGTCGGAGACCCGCTACACATTTGTGGAACGGGGTCGAGAAACTTGTGCTTTTCAAAAGATCTATTTGACGAATGTTCAGTGGTTACATTCTGTGACTTGGTGTCATGTCACCGTGACCCCGTGGATGGATGATTATGAAGTCAATCACTGGTGAGCTTAGCTGATATTGGCGATACAGACGTGCTATAACTGGAATATATACGGTAAGATAATCTCTCAGGTTATCTATACTTTTTGCAAGCAAGACACCGGTTTTCACGCTATATATAAACCTGAAGGAATGAAGTTTCCTAAATACGAATCTCGCGTTCGAATATTCAGACATGAGGTCTATCAAGACTAGTAGAATATAACGTAAAAGGTCAGAAAAACGGATTTTGAACGTTCGTCTGCTAGTTGATAGTTTACGTATCAGAAAACACTCTAATGTTCTCTGTCACAGACATAGCATGTGTGTCTGAACATGTATATTCCGAAATCCCTATATATCTTGTTGCGAAAGGGAAACCGGGAGTAACGCATGTAGTCACATCTTCACCACAGCGAAAGCCACAGCGTAGGTGAAGAGACAATAGAGAATCTTGGATTCGAACCAGTGATCGTATCATGCTCACATGCCCAAGGGACGCAACTCTCCACAGCACTTCGACTGGGTCAGCATGGTTTGGCTGCAGTAACCCCGAATTCAGCGAAACAGAAACCCACCAACTCAAACAGGTGAAGTAAGTCTTGCTTCCTGGCATGACCTCTTCACAACTGACTTTGGCAGAACACAGACAATCTGACAGGAATCTACAGAGCTTCATTCTTTATGGAATATGTAGACGATTCATACAAAGAAACACACACACGGAAACTGTTTGTGAATGTCACTTCCTACTAACGTTATCAGAGACAAGCGTATCAGAGAACGTAAGAAGTGACAGCGCATTATACAGACACACTGTAGAATTTATAAGTATGGAGGTGTTCTTAAAAGTGGGGTCCTCGTTTCTAAGGTTGTTTAACGCCAAATATTTATACCGCAGAAACGATATGGCGCTCGTAGACAGGGAAATGCCATCCTCAGATTCATGTCAGTAAAGAAAAACGGTCTCGAGGCGAGGTCGGAGTAGACTTAAGATGTTTTATGGCGTGCAGAGATAGGCTGGATGTGCCTAATCAGAACGATGTTAACTTAGTTTAGAATTTTAAAAAAAAGGTAAGCAACTACAACCCCAGACATGTTAGATCTGATATCTAGAGTAAGTGAGTGTTATGAGAATTATATACCCCCTCTGTTTCTCTTCTCCCTCTCAAATTCTTGAATAATTTAAACTTATTTGTGTGTGTGCATTCATTCTACACCTTGTCGTGTTTGACCTTTATGGAACTGGGACAAAACAGACCACGTGTCATATGCATTTCAACAATTCTAAGTGTTGGTTTATTCTAAAATGTCAAGGCTCCGTATATATATTTGTACCCTTGAGACACATGGTGCTGCAAATATGCCGTTCACATTTAAGTAAACTTTTTCATAAATGCAGATGGTGAGAAAGGGTGAGAGCTGCAATCTAACTCCATCTCCCTAAAGTTTAAAACGGCCTTGCCCCCAAATAACAGGATAAAAAAACTGTTTCATTAAACCACGCATTATATTTCCGAGCTCATCCTTGGCAAATTCCACCACTGTGGATGTCATTGACTTCTGTTTTAAATAAAATTTTACTAAGGGAAAGAAAACAGGTAACTTGGAAAGCGTTGAAATTTGGATTCGTAGTTTCTGAAAAAAATGAGTATTATGTGCTGTAATTTCGACAAGTTTTACTTGGGTTCAGTGCTATTCTCGTTGCGCTGTGCGAAGTGACATGCTTTTGCGGAAGAAATGACAAGCTGTTTATCAAAACGGACAAAGAGGTATAGTTTATACAATAAAGAGGTGCAGTCATGATGGCATGTGTGTTTTGCTGATGAATGCATAGACGATGCAAGATTCAAAGCGAGAAACTATTGGTGAATAACAGTGAAACAACAGTGCGCAGTGAAAAAGTCCACAGTATCCCTTCAGAGACATGTTAATAAACAGCAGATAACAAAATGAAAAGGATTTAGTGAAATCTGAGTTATCACTTGTTTACCATTATATTTTCTGTTCTGCTTGGCATAGCTTCATACACAGGTGTACAGATTACTGTGTGCATGTTCTCGTAAACTGATCCGGAAACATGCAATTGATCAGCTTTCATTTAAATAGTGAAATTAAGAAAGTGGTCAAATGTAATATATGTTGTCTTATTTATGTTACCCTCTTGTCACCAAAGTACAGATGTAGTACTTGTTGGGTAGAGTCCTGACTCTGGGGGTCTGGGTTCGAATCCCGGATAGGACTTAACCCAACAAGAGTACTAGAATCTGTACTTTTCTAAGAAAATGAAATCCGAAATATAACATATGTTACAAGCAACCATCTCCATGCTACCTGACAATGTAACCTTTAGGAACTGATACCCGATAATGTAACCTTTAGGAAATTAAAGTATTATTTCTTCGGAAAATACATATCCCGTTACGTGTTATTGCAGATATGTATGTGTGTAATGGATGACAAGATTGGAGAGGTAATTGTTGTTGTGTGAAACTGAATTTGCCTGCCAAAAAAGAAAAGAACAGAAAAAAGGACGTACGCGTAATTGCTGCACACACAATACATAATGTACACGTGTTTACACATATACGAATTTGGTAACATGATTTCGCAAGCATAATCTGATCAAATACGAGAGAATTCAAGGGGATTCCCCTGTTTTTAAGTTTTTAGTCTTGACTACCAGTTGTCCGACCTTCATTTTGGTGGAAATCGCGGTAGCTGAGCGGTTTAGGCGACCGACTTTGAGTGCTGGCGATTAGGGAGTGAGTGAGTGAGTTTAGTTTTATGCCGCACTCAGCAATATAGCAGTTATATGGCGGCGGTCTGTAAATAATCGAGTCTGGACCAGACAATCCAGTGATCAAGGACATGAGCATCTATCTGCGCAATTGGGAACCAAGTCAGCAAGCCTGACCACCCGATCCCGTTAGTCGCCTCTTGCAACAAGCATACTCGCCTTTTATGGCAACTGGCGATTACGTGTCTGACCCTTAGGGTGCGGGTTCGAATCCCGGATGAGACTCAACCAAAAAAGTACTAGAATTTGTACTTTATATCCCAGATATGATATATGTAACATTTGACCAAGTTCTAAATGGCATTGTGTAATCATTGTGCCTCTAATGCCACAATCAGCAATTTTCCAGCTGCATGTTGATTCCTGGTTCAGTCTGATTGTTTTTAGGCTCGTCTTCACTAATGCCCCTGGGTTTCACTAAGGTAATAAATTGGACGTTCAAAATATTACTGTCATGATTTTAGTAAAAGATAAAAATCAGTGAAAATTGGTGAATTCTTAACAAAACTTCACACCATAACTCAGCTGTTCACATGCACAATATCTGCACATACTTTTCATCAATTTGATGCATGATCCTTGTGCAATTGCTCTGCATAAAGTTTGCAGTTGACATAGACAAATACACACGTGCACATACATACATAACACATTTTGATTGCCTGTGAGCGATTCTAAACTTTTGATGGGGGAGTGTATATATTTCTGTAACCTACAGCTAAGCTCAAAGGGTCTTATTTAATCCCTGTTGTTTTAATTTATTTTTTTATTCTTTTCAATATACAAACTGTCATGATAAAATATTATATTCACCAAAGCCATAAGAATTAAACCTGTTCTAGCAAATACAGTGCTAGGACACATTTTCACTTTCTCTTCGATTTTCAAAGAAAGAATTAAACATGTTTGTATAATGATGTTTTATTTCAGAATATTTAATGATTTGCAACCTCAACAAAATAAGCTGAATATCAACACAAGTTACAATGAATGAAGATGGTAGCAATGATAATGCACCTGTACAATTAAAATGAACAGCATGAACAAACACTAGTACATCCAGTCCCCATCTGCAGCATTCCACTATTATAACATTATATTCAGTGTCCGGCTATAAGCCCTATAACATAGTTCCCTACAGGCTATAATAATATTACATTGTGGTGGAGGAAGTCTAGGCTCTGTTGCAGTCCTTTACACATAAGTCATGTAATAAATCTTTTTTGGAAATCAAATTTTAGTTTTCAGCGTTTTTTGCAGTTAAATCTTACTAATTAGCAGAGTGAAAATGTCAACTAAATAGGCACTTATTACAACTATACCTAGGGCAAGGATTTTGTATATCACATGTTACAGACTCTCTGGGTACCACCTGACCAAAACTCTTGTAAAACACTCCAATTTGAAGGTATGAAAAAACATTTAATATTTGAAAAAATAAGGTATTTTCTATTACAGATGTATAGACTTATATGAGTATGTGGAACACACTGTTTTGTAGGTGTGGGGGAAGTTCCTGAACAAAATAAGTAAGGGATATTGGTATTTTTATGACTGATATTTTGTCATTAAGTCAATGGATAAATGCATCACTATTCATAATTTCAAAATTCACATATATCCCTGACTATTTTTGTCCAGTATATAACTGAAGTTACCTTTATAGATACATTGCATTTGTACTTTAAGTGAATATGTTCAAGCATGAGAAACATAGTTCTGGCATTTGAACTCGTTGCAATGTCCTGGTGCGTCCAAATGAATGAATATAGTTTTATGCCACATTTAGCAATATTCCAGCAATATGAGGTGTGGGACATCAGAAATGTGCTTCACAATATGTGTCCATGTGTGAATGTACCCCGTGTGACAAGTGAATGCTTTAACAACTAAGGTACCCCACAGTTCCTCTTGTCTTTGAGGTTGTCGCTGTAGTATTTGATCCTAAGGATCCACTGACCATTTACCTCTAAACAAGTCAAGGAACCCGAGTTATATGCTTAAATTAAAAAATGATATTGTTAGTTGGCTTTGGGCTATTGTTCCTCTGTCAGAAGAAAACAACATATTTTACCTTGTTCCTGATTCTTCACTTTATTAGAGCTGTTCCTAACTGAGTAAACAAAACCAAGTCGCTCTAATATACCACTCAACCTTAGAGAAGAATACTTGGATATTTAATGTTGCTATGTAACTAGAAATACAGAGTTACTGTACATAAATTTGCAATTGCCCTTATTAACTTTAAGTGAACATGAACATAGTCCAGGGGCTATCTCGTAAGCCTAAGATCTCGTAACTTTTCTCGTAGCATCCATAGCTCCTGTGTTACAGTACAGGAGGCACAATGGCTACGAGAAAACTTACGAGGTCTTAGGCTACGAGCGTTTTGTGAAACGGGACCCAGTTACGTAGCCATATGGGACATTTGACTGACAATATCTCCTTGGCAAGCAATAAATGAAGCCCATCCTAGATATCCAGAATATCCCTATCGAGCGTGGAGTAGTATGTTTCAATAGGTTCCTTTAATAACATGGTTTTATTCCAGAAACCAGTACATTATATGCTGGTTTGATGCTGCTGTTAACATTGCTCCTTAAAATCTGTGTACATAACTAAAATCAACACTTCTTTCACCCATGGTGACACCTTCCACAGTCTTGTCCTGGAACTTATGTTGGTATATGTTGGTGAAGCATCTTGTGGAAGACGAAGCTAACATCCCTCCTTTGACTGGATAACAATTCTTTTTACTTTGGGCCTTGTCATGAACTCATCGAGATCAGAGTCACTATTTGAGGAGTTCGAGTCAGTACTGTCATCAGAGTAGTTGCCAATTCCAGGCAATATGCCAATGACCTTAGCTACACCATTCACTTGTCTGGGTGGTAGATGTTCCTCTGTAGAACTGTCCACTGTGGGACTGTCTGCATCTGAAATGGATGATAAATTGTGTTATGTAGCAATGTTAGACTTGTTGGTTTGTGTGTAGTGTTTGTAGTGCCCGTGAAAACCAATGCAATGTTGAATGTTGTTATTAGAAGCACTTGATTAGAGTGAACTCCCCTGATTATTTGTTAACAAGAATAGTAGGTGCGTTCATTTCAGAACTTTGGGGATGGGACTGTTTCTTTTGGGTTAGATGTACATGTGTTATGTCTACTCATAAGGTCACAGAATCAGGGACTGGTTAGATTCAGCAAAACTTGAGTAAAGTTTTGATGACGCAAGTACTTGTAAAGAACAGTTCACTAAAATTCACATACTTCGTTAATTTCAATATACATGTATAAACTACCCATGAAGATCCACATTTGAATTGATCTTCAGACACTCATACATGCTGTAAGAGGTGACAAACGAGATCGGGTTGTCAGACTCACTGATTTGGTTGACATGTGATCATGTCTCAACTGCTCAGGTCGATGCTAATGCAGTTAATCACCATATTGTCTAGTAGAGATATGATTATTTACAGACCGCTGCCATATAGTTGGAATATTGCTAAGTGCCAAGTAAAACCAAACTAACTCACTCACTTACTCACTCACTCACTCACATGTATGAAATGAAAGCGAGTCATTAAGTTTAAGTTTGAGAAACAATCTAAGCTAAAAATGACAGCTGTGGTATATTTAGATCAGCAATAGCAGCATTTCATTTTTTTCTGTAATTTCACTGGATGATTGCTCTGTCAGTAATCCAATCACAAGAGTTGATGTAAACAGGTACATTCTCATAAGACTGTTGCCAATAGACTCCACTTGACTAATATTTCAAACATATCCTGTTGTTACAAAACCTCAGAGCAGGATTTTGTGCAAAGTAGATAAATTATGTGGAAGTGGTTTCACTTAACACGAAGACTCATAGTTGTTTCAATGTACATCTGTGTAAATACATGATAAATGAAAATGGGACACAGCTGGGATTATTACATTCTATTTATGTTACATTATATATGACTTGCTGGAAATAGAAGTAAAATAAGCCTACAGACTCAAGTCTTATTTATAGAGATAATTATGTTATCAAGAGGTTCTTATCATCTGGTACTAAGCACAGGGAAAGTTTCACCCAGAAAGTTTTCAAGTTGAACATCTGGACCAGTTGAAGTGATCTGGTACCTACTTTTCATTATAAACCTAATATTCTGTGTTAGAATCTAATTTGTTGATCATTATCAATCTAGAGGGGCCACTTACTGATTTCCCACAGACGTTTCTCTGAATCCATTTTTGGGTTAACATATGGATATGATTTGAAATGACCATGCAACACTGTTAAAATGTCATGTTGTTTGTTGAATCTTGCAGTTGTTTGAAAACAGCCTGAAAAAACTAGTAGTCCTAGTTGTCACCTGTTATGGGGCAGTGGGGTAGCCTAGTGGTTAAAGGGTTAGCTTGTCAAGCTGGAGACACAGGTTCGATTCCCACATGGGTACAGTGTGTGAAGCCCATTTCTGGTGTTATTGCTGGCATATTGCTAAATGCAGCACAAAACCATACTCACTAACACACCTCTTATGGATGAGTGAGTGAATTTAGTTTTACAACACTGTTAGCAATATTCTATCAATATCAGGGTGGGGAACACCAGAAATAGGCTCATCACATTGTACCAGGTAGGGAATCGAACCCAGGTCTTTGGGCTGACGAGCAAATGCTTTAACCACTTGGCTTCCACAGCGCCCTGTCACCTCTTACAAGGAGCATAACTGATAGAGGGTTTAATAAGAAACAGTAGTCATACAAGGTACTTACGCTATTCTTATCTCAGTAACCTCCAAACAGACAAACTTCATTTATCACCACAAGAATTTGCTTGTGAAACTTTACGTTTCATATATCACAAGTTTATTATGATAAATGACAAATTACATATTCCTTCATTCCAGGAGATCTTTCATGGCTTATCAACTCTTTTCTACCAGTTCTGCTGATGTTTGTAAAATAAGCAAAAAGGACGAAGTATTTGGGATTATCAGCATGTGAAGTACTCAGATTTCAGTTGCTGCAGCTGAAACCATAAATTATTATTCTGGAACCATAAATACTTTTCTCAGTTGTCATAATCACAGTGTGTGTTATAGGATACAGTGAGTTTTAGTGTCAGATTGACAAGTTGTGTGGGACATGCCTGAAGTGTACTTCATAGCTATGTATCAAATATATCATACTGTAACTGTTTCAGATTCAGACAATGTAAGGAAACCCATAAAAAGTGGTTCAAGTTACAGAATGCTTAAAAAGTGTTAAGCTAATCAGAAAGAGTGAGTGAGTGGAACTAACATTGAACCTGTCACACAACCTGGCTCAATGACTGACCGAGTGAGCGAATGATGACAGAGCATGTGTTAATGAATCACTATGAAATAGTGATGACACCAGGTGTTCCTGAAAAGGTGCCTAACATGGTCTCTCTCTCTCTCACTCACTCACTCTCTCTCTCTCACACACACACAAACACACACACACATTCAATGATACAAATGTGCCTGTATAGTGAACATCAGAACATTGACTAAAAACTTACCCTCAGTGACTTATGTATTTGTTTGAAACATTTTTACTGAATACTGAATAATATCTAGTTTAAAATGGAGTTTTACAGCAAAGTCAGCAACAATTCAATAAATACAAATTATAATTATTGAACATAAGAGTGCTAACTCATCATTTTTGCCACAGTTTGAGCTGTAAATGTTGGATGTTGCATGTGTAAGGATGCCATTGAACACTTCTTGTAATGTCAGATGCTGCATGTGTACGGATGCCATTGAATACTTCTTGTAATGTCATGTTGCATGTGTAAGAATACCATTGAATACTTCTGTTGCCTGTATGTTGTAATGTGGTATGTTAATCGTAAAATAATGCTTTTTGACTTGTCATGCAGATTCTTCAGCCATTCTATAAGTGGCTGGGATTATGGGAATAGTATCAGGTACCTATACGTGGCTACTAATGGGATTTTTGCTGGGAATCTTAATTGAATGTTTTCCCTGACTTCATAGATATTCTGCTAAGCTTCTTACACTCGCTAATACAGCTGTTTTATGAATATGAGCCTTATAGTAGCATACAGGTCACCAAATAACACCCACAAGCTCAGCCTTTGAACAAAACTGCACTATGTGCTGATACAGCACATTCCATATTTGGGCAGGGGATATATATAAATATATATATAGAACAAACAGATGATTACATTTTAATTGAATACTCTATCCCTCTGACATAATTTCAACTCATTAAATAACTATTTCAAAAATTACATTCACTAATTACCCCTGACAAATTATTTCCTACCATGGGAGACATGGATTGGACGTGACATTCTCAACTTTGTACATGTGGTTCATATTTGCTGAACACAGTGCAGTTTGCAACTTATGAAATATCAATCATTTTTCAACAACATTAGTTTCAAATGGGAGAAGACTGTTCTGCAATGTTACAGTATTTTTCACATCACTGAGTGCTACAGCTGCCACAGGAAAGTGGGCCAAGTGTTCTTTGGCTTTCAGACGTAGGTGGGCTCTGTGCCCCTGCTGTGTTTTCTACAGGAATGTGGGTTCTGTGTCCTTGCTGTGGTTTCTAGAAGAAGGTGGGCTCTGTGCTCCTGCTGTGGTTTCTACAGTAATGTGGGCTCTGTGCCCCTGCTGTGGTTTCTACAGGAAGGTGGGCTCTGTGACCTTGCTGTGGTTTCTACAGGAAGGTGGGCTCTGTGACCTTGCTATGGTTTCTACAGGAAGGTGGGCTCTGTGACCTTGCTGTGGTTTCTACAGGAAGGTGGGCTCTGTGACCTTGCTGTGGTTTCTACAGGAAGGTGGGCTCTGTGCCCCTGCTGTGGTTTCTACAGGAAGGTGGGCTCGGTGACCTTGCTGTGGTTTCTACAGGAAGGTGGGCTCTGTGCCCTTGCTTCTACAGGAAGGTGGGCTCTGTGCCCCTGCTGTGGTTTCTACAGGAAGGTGGGCTCTGTGACCTTGCTGTGGTTTCTACAGGAAGGTGGGCTCTGTGACCTTGCTGTGGTTTCTACAGGAAGGTGGGCTCTGTGCCCCTGCTGTGGTTTCTACAGGAAGGTGGGCTCTGTGACCTTGCTGTGGTTTCTACAGGAAGGTGGGCTCTGTGCTCCTGCTGTGGTTTCTACAGGAAGGTGGGCTCTGTGACCTTGCTGTGGTTTCTACAGGAAGGTGGGCTCTGTGACCTTGCTGTGGTTTCTACAGGAAGGTGGGCTCTGTGACCTTGCTTCTACAGGAAGGTGGGCTCTGTGCCCCTGCTGTGGTTTCTACAGGAAGGTGGGCTCTGTGACCTTGCTGTGGTTTCTACAGGAAGGTGGGCTCTGTGACCTTGCTGTGGTTTCTACAGGAAGGTGGGCTCGGTGACCTTGCTGTGGTTTCTACAGGAAGGTGGGCTCTGTGCTCCTGCTGTGGTTTCTACAGGAAGGTGGGCTCTGTGCCCCTGCTGTGGTTTCTACAGGAAGGTGGGCTCTGTGACCTTGCTGTGGTTTCTACAGGAAGGTGGGCTCTGTGCCCTTGCTTCTACAGGAAGGTGGGCTCTGTGCCCTTGCTTCTACAGGAAGGTGTACTCTGTGCCACTGCTGTTGTTTCTACAGGAAGGTGCATTATTTACTGCCGCAAGCTCATATATGTGAAATACTTGTATACATCAGAAACACTGGTATGCAAGCTGACGAGTAAGAAAGTATACTGAGTAATTAGGGTTATTGTTGCGATAGCCTGTTTTAAAAAAAAGACATTCAGGTGTGTTTGAATGCAAACAAATCAAAACTAATTGGGTAACGTTATTTACGCTGTGTACTTTATCTTAACATGCAGTTTATCTACAGGTCTGCAGTTGTTTGTAGTTGATGTGTTTTTCCTACCTAAAGTAATGTAACAAACAAACTTAACCACTATATCATTATCCCTTGAAGTGATAAATATGCTGTACCCTTGCTACTTTATTCTCCCCAAAGCAATGAACTACAGTGTGTGCATGCACAGGTGCATGACTGCATGGTTCCCTAAAGTGCATTTGAAGTTCCAGACATCTGAGCATGTTTCTTCAAAAAAGTTCTAAAAACAACACCACTACATAGATAATATTTTTCAATATTGAGTATCAGTATGGCTGATACTGTATGAACTGTTACCAGTTAGAACATTTATGCCTTGTTCCATGTTGTACAAGCATTACCATCAGGTATTTTGCCTTGTTCCATGTTGTGCAAGCCGATCAAGCATTATGCCTTTTTCCCTATTGTATAAGCATTACGATGCCTTGTTCCATGTTGTGCAAGCATTAGAATCAGGCATTATGCCTTGTTCCATGTTGTGCAAGCGTCATGAATCAGGCATTATATACAGGATTTTATGAGTGCCCATACTATGTTTATGACGCGAATGCCTTAATGTTGATATCTAGGTTGTATCCATAGTATGATATGGGCAAGAATATAATATTGCATTTATTACCAAAGTCCTCAAATTGAGGAAAATAAACCCAAATGTACTTTCAAATATCGGCTGGCTACTGGCATTGTTCACTACGTCACGTCACCATGACAATGTGATATTTTGCCCTACAGTCCCTTTGACTCGAAAGCAGACCGATGAACAGCCATTTTAGCATTCTTACTCAAAAGCTACTAAACATATAGTACTGAATAACATGTTGATCACAATCAAAACATCAGACCAACTCTTTGAAGTCTGAACATCAGAAATTGTGTCCTCAAAATAAAACAGTTGTTTAACAAACTCTCATTAAACATGTTAAAACAAGGACACAGGTCATTATTTGTTTCGAGGGAGGAGTGCAAAGTAAGGGACAGCCATGTGTGTTAGAAAGGAAGGAGATGACACCATACAGGTTAATGAATCAACAGCTTTGTCGGCAGTCGTGCATGTGCTTCTCGAACAGCTGGCTGTCTTTTTCGCTGCACTTCTCCCTCGTAACAAACAGTGAAAAGCATCAATATTTTTATGATAGTTTGTTAAACAAGTATTTTATTTTTAGGAGAAATTCTCCAAAACCTTCACATGCTGCAATTCATTTCTGCTTTGAGACAAATGGACTGTAGGGTATCGTATGAAAATGTGAACCCCAAAACACCCTCGCTGGTAATAAGCCTCATTCTGTGTTGTGGCAATACCAGGATCAGACATTATGAAGGAAGAGACACCAAGGCAAATATCAGCCAATGCTTCTAATGAAGTGATGTCAGGTTCTCACCTTCTACTTTCTGTTTCTTACTGTCATCTGGTGTATCAGCACTGTCAACAAAAACAGACAAATATATGTATATATGTGTAATGGTTGACATGACAGGATGGATAATAGATCATACAGGGGCTAACTGATGGATGGTTAAAAGGTGGATGATATGGAGTGAGTGAGTGAGTGGGTGAGTTTAGTTTTATGCCACACTCAGCAATTTTCCAGCTATATTGCTTCGGTCTGTAAATAATCAAGTCTGGACCAGACAATCCAGTGATCAACAACAGAAGCATCAATCTGTGCAATTCGGAACCAATGACACGTGTCAACCAAGTCAACAAGCCTGACCACCCAATCCCATTGGTCGCCTCTTATGACATGCATAGTCGCCTTTTATGGCAAGCATGGGTTGCTGAAGGCCTATTCTATCCCGGACCTTCATGGGTCGGATGATATGGATGGTTAAAAGATGATAAGTGAAAAATTGATGCATGACAATAGCAACTTAGATGGAAGATGGAAGTTGTGAAAAATCAGGAAATGATAGATGGATGAATGATAGATGGTGATAAAATGGTAAGAAGATGGACAGTCGTATGAATGGTGGGTTGGGGTTTGGATGGGTTGAGAAATATATGGAAGGCTGATGGCAGAGGAAGACAGAAAACATTCAAGTTTAGTAAGGAAGGATAAGAATATGTGGATGGACACTTATATTACAATGGGCAGATTCTAACACCATTATTAAGCAAGTGATTCATGAAGTATGAACTGAAAGGCACATATACATGTATAATGTGTTTATTGCATTTGGGTTTGAATAAGTTCGAGAAGCCAGTTAACTACTCAATGACAAAGATAACGATACATGATGCTAAATGATGCTGGAAGGATTTTGACAGATGGGGAGCTTGTCCTTCCTTCCATTGTACTCCAATTTCCAAACACCACTGAAAGAAGTTCAAGTTTGTCTGAGAATATCAGGGATTGGGAAAGGCAGGGGCCATGGGTCATTTTGCACATTAGAATGAAAAATGGTCCATTAAAATTTGGAAGATTATTATTGATACCACTGAAGTGGCCCATTCTAAATTCAGAAAATGGCTAATAATCCTGAAAATGGCCTATTGCCAACGTTCTCGAATACGTCAAAAGATTTCTTTGTCTACATACAAGTGTTGTTTTAAACTCTGTGATTCTCTATATTTCCGCAGCATGACACTGGTAAATCAACTTCATTCAACCTACGATCCCAGCAAGTGTCTGTTTTCATAGTTTTGATATTAAAGTATTGCCAATAATAAATAACATAGCAGAAGTTGGGAGATTTTATTCTTCAACTGAAGAAGATGGTCATATATAATACCAAGATCAAACATCTATGTCCTGTCTGTATTGTGCCACCTTTGTCTTGAGTTGTGTTGAGAGTCTTAAAGATGTGCCAGTTTTAAAGATATATATCACTGTGACACTGACTGTTGCCAGTGTGTGTTAGGGGTGTAAGGACTCAATCTGCAGGGAAATAGGTTAAGATTAGTCAGAGAAACCCTTTCAGCATTCTTTTCAACACTACAAGGTGTAGTCTCATGAACATTCGTGTTTGAAGATGCTTTATGCATATGTCCCTTCATACAATCATCAGTGCGCTGGAAGCATACTGATAAAACAATTGTACCTTGTACAATGGGCAAGTTGCTCCTATGTTGAACACACTCATTCATACACTGGTTGGAGCTACAAGCAGTGTCCAACTGCTGGGGTAAGATCACACAACACAGCCACTACGCCTAACACCTGACCTAGTCATGTAGTCTCTTTCCACAAGCAAGTGCGTGAGTGAGTTTAGTTTTATGCCACACTCAGCAATATTCCAGCTATAGGGTGGCGGTCTGTAAATAATCAAGTCTGGACCAGATGATCCAGTGATCAACAGCATGAGCATCAACCGGCACAAATGGGAACCAAGTCAACAAGGCTGACCATCCCATCAGTCGCCTCTTTTAACAAGTCTTTTTACGGCAAGCATGGGTTGCTGAAGGGCTATTCTACCCTGGACATGTGTTGGTCCCACTGGTATGTCAACAAGAAATTTATGTTAAGACTACATCTCGCAACATTGTGGTATCTACATCATATTTAAGGTTGATGATGGAGAACAAGAATATATCTCAAACACAAATGTTCACAAGGATTCATCTAAATCTGCACAATGGATGATATTCAAAGTTTGCAGAAAATTCCCACTTTGCATCAAAATTGATTGCTTGAATCAGTTCCTCATAATGTACAAAAACACATTCTCAAAATACCACCCAAAGGCATTAAGTTGAGAATCCTGTATAAATCCCCAATTCATAATGGAAACATACCATCGTACAAACCATCAGTTCAAAGTTTACAAACGATACTTTCTGTTCACTGCAAAGTAGTTTCCATAGCTAGATTAAAACCAGGGTTAGCATACGAAACTAGGTTTATGCTAGTACGTGTCAGTCAGGTACAGTGACGGTTTCATAGTGGAAACTGTTCTTTTATCAACTGATTCACATTTCATGGTTTTATCTCTGTGTAATAGATACATTAAGTCTACACAGAAGTCATTAGAGAAAATTACCCAGTAATCTCATCAGTGCAGTCACCCTGAAGTAGGTCTTGCTCCACTTTCTAAACCGTGTATGATTACAGTTTTTCACGGTTATCTGTCATAAGTGTTTTTCCTAGCACATGTTTCTGATTGTGGGTTTTATGACGACAGTGTCTGAGGACACAGTGGATGTTGCAGCTCTGTGTTGATGGACCAGCCAGTCCACACAAATAATCTCCTGGGCAGATTATTAAAGCACTGGAGGCTGGGAATATCTGACCCAGCAAATCAGTTCTAATCATTGTTACACCACTTCCATATGGTCATAATCTGTGATTATTACAGATCAGACACAACATGGATAATCAAGTTATCTTGATTTGGGTTCTACAAATTTAATTTGGAACATTTTCAACTCTAAAAACAAGTTAAAACAGAAGTGATAAGAACATATGCTTTTCGAAAAATGTTAAACAAAAAAAAAAAAAAATACAACCAAGGCACTGAAGCTCACTTGAAAATAGAGGACAACAAATGCTCATATCATCAATGAAACTACCAATAATTGTGCATAAAAGCTTGTGAAAAATTAAAACAAAACTTTTAATATTTTAATAATTTGCACAAAATGTCATTACAATGGAAACATACCTGTCACAGTTCTGCTGCTTAAGGGGAGAAAATGCTTAAAGCGTTTGTATTAAATTTAAGTGTGTGAGTGAGTTTAGTTTTATGCTGCACTCAGCAATATTCCAGCTATATGGCGGTGGTTGTATTAAATTTGAGAAAAAGGGTCAAATTTCAAAATGTGAATATATACAAGAATAATATAGAAACCCCAGTAGAATATATGTGTTCAATCCCACAACGTACTTAACCAGTACCAATTACATTACACAATATTTTGAACCAAAAAGGCTGAACTGTGTGCATAAATAATTTTCAACAACACATGAACTTAGCCTCAGCACTAATTCCAAATTTCAGTTCACATAAAGGGCTGGTAATGACTGAACCAGGCAATGATAAAAACCAAACATAACTTTTTAACAGGTGAGCTAATGCAAAAAAGATTCAAATCTTATTTTGCTGATTCTCATTAATTTGCAAGTTGTAATTATATTACACAGAGCTCATCACTCATATGGGTCTATAGAAGCTTGGCAGAGTTTACAGCCAAAGGACAAATCCAGCAGCGTTTGGAGACTAGTCTGTTAATTTGTGGAAGCTTGAGACATGGTTTAAAAAGCTTCCTGTACAAATTGTGTGTGAATGTGAGCAAAAATTCTAAACAGCTTGCTGCTCTGCAAAACATTTTAAACTGAACATGATGCATAGCTTGCCGTGTATGACTTGATGTTGTTGCCGGGATTCATTGCATTGCATAACGGTTTTTGACATAATATCGTTACTGTGGCAATGACTTTCCTTGATATTTTAGTGTGGATGCAACTACAGGCAGATACTTGAAAATTTTGCACAGGGTAGCGAATAGGTCCACTCTGAGTGAGTGAGTGGTTGGGTGAGTGAATGAGTGGTTGGGTGAGTGAGTGAGTGGTTGGGTGAGTGAGTGGTTGGGTGAGTGAGATGTTGAGCAGTTGAGTGAGTGAGTGAAATTCACTGATTGTACCTGATACCGGGAATCAAACCTTGTTCTTTGACAATCCATAGTAAAGTAATCATTACAACTAATACAAGTATGAACCACTGGGCTTTTTTGTTGTTGTTGTTTAATGCTTCACTCAGCATTTTTCCAGCTATATGATGGCAGTTTGTAAATAATTGAGTCTGGATCAGACAATCCAATGATTGACATCATGAGCATCTATATAGGCAATTGGGAACCCATGACATCTATGAACCAAGTGAGCGAGTCTGACCACACAATTTCATTAGTCGCCTCTTATAACAATCATTGGTTACTGAAGATCAGTTCTAACTCACACCTTCATCAGTACTGAGATATTACAATGCTTCAAACTGTCTTAAAGTCTGTTTAAAATGCAGTGAATACAGAACAAGTGTGGCAATGCGGCAGTATCCGTCACCACTAAGACTGTAATATTTATAACCTATTCACTGCTTTTTTACTTTTTGGTCACACACAAGATGTGTGAAATGACTGATATCTGCATAATCACCCAGTGTAGGCTGTTGACAAAATTGAAAACATTGGTTGCAATGTTTTATGAGATATTGTGATAACACAAGTTTGGAAAGTAAACAAAGTGTCGTGGTCACATTGAAAACAAGATCAAGGTCACCAAAATCAACTGATGTCTGTGTAATCCCTGATTGTAGGCTGCCAACAAATTTGAGGACACTGGGTACAACAGTTTATGAGACATTGCGTTAACAAGAGTCATGGTGACATGGTCAACTGGTGTCTGTGCAATCCCCAAATGTGGGCTGTCACCAAATATGAAGACACTGAGTACAACGGTTAATGAGTTTACACGTCAAAAAGCATTAGAAGAGTGGTCATAATCATGGTGACCTGTGAAAATTAGGTCAAGGTCACCCAAATCGACTGGTGTCTCCATAATCCTGAAATGTAGGCTGTCACCAAATTTACGATATTGGGTATAACAGCTCAGGAGATATCGCCTTAACAAGAGTCATAAAAGTAGTCAAAGGGTCGTGGTAACCTTGAAAATAAGGTCAAGGTCACCCAAAATTGACTGCTGTCTCTGTCATCCCTTAATGTAGGCTGTTACCAAGTTTGAACATACTGGGTACAACAGTTCATGAGGTATCGCGTTAACAAGATTTGGGATGCTGCTGAATACATAGCCCCCGTTCTGAATTGCGGTGGGGAGCAATAAGCTTTAGGCGAAAGGAATGGTTTGCAGATATACAAACCAATGCAACCCTTGTTTTGAGCAAATGTGTTGGTTTGTGTTCTGGATGTGGGCACTGATTACAGCCTGTAATGTTTAAACAATATGGGTATCATAGCAAGCAGCGATGTCTCACATATCTGTGTCATTTCCCAAGGTTCACAATCCAGCTGAATTTTGCTTGCTGCCACTGTGGTTTAAATGGAAAGGTCTCCTTATCAGTCTTGTAGCCAAGCACCTGCTCACACCGTCAGTGATAGATCCATTTTCCATTGGAAGAGCAGCAAAACATCTGCTGGATCACTTTAAACCATGCCACATCTCTGGTTTGCACTGGCAAGAATTCATCATAGATATATTCCCAGGAAGCTCAAAACTGTTGGCGATTCAGCAACAATATTTAACACTTATCAATAAAGCCTTATCAGAAACTCTTGCATTAAAGACATTTTTACCCATAAATATCTGCTAATCCAGATGCTATCCAATAAACGTGAGGAATAAGATCAAAAGTAATCCAAAACAATTTCTGGCGCCTTCTTGTGAAGAAATATATGAGTATATGCAAGTTACTGTTTCAGCTGAGCATATGCAAGTGATTATTTCTTCCCAGCCACGTGAAAACATTGGTGTCAAATAACAGGCAATGAACAAACTGGCTCAAAACATAATCCCAGTGTTCAAACTTTAGGGGAGCCCTGGGGGCCTTGAAATTTGCCCTTGAAATTACCCACTATTTTATGTCTGTCTGGGGACTCCTGCTTAAAATTCAACAGTTTCTACTGAGCACCTTGCCTGGAGCCTTCATAGCTTTGTGCTTACTTACCATTCTCAGGGAGCCTATATAGAGAGGGGAGTGGAAACTCCTCGAAAAACCGCTGAACGTATGTCTCGCTTTGTCACGTGACCAGTGGAGACAATATGGCGGCAGCTTAGTATTAAAGATTGAGCTCGGTTCATTTTCAACAGCTGATTACATTCGCTGAGTGTTGTGACAACTCGGATCCTACACGTAGAACATAAGTCACCTGTTCTGTTATTTCAGTTCTAGTCACATATTTGTAATTAGTGTCAGTATAAGAAAATATGTTTGTAGTAAAGTTTCAAGTCGGCATCTTGTAACTCTCTGGCTTCAATTATCGGTACACAGCGAAGATAGACTGAGTTTCGTCAATAAAAGCTTCTTTCACACATTCCTTTATGTTTTAGCAGGAAATTATACCTTTAGTTGAAAGGTATCTGCAAGCAATAGTGATAGTTTTGTGACTTAAAAACATGTTGGGGTTTAATTGGTGGGGGTGAAAAATGTGGCAGATCGCCGATCTGATCTGATGCGCCATTGAAATACTACACGCCGTTGTTTGAAGTGTGTCTAGATATTGCTCAACACCGTCTTTCACATACACCTTTAATTTTTATGAGGGGAATTTACCATCAGGCGAAAGGTGTTTGTTGGTAATAGTGATAGTTTCATAATCTAAAATAAATTGTTAGGACGTACTTGAGGTGTGTGAAATATGTGCCATCTCGCCGACCTGATCCGATCCGCCATTGAAATATTGCACGGCGTTGTTTGAGTGCTTTTGTTTCAGCTTCAAAAACTTCATTCACATACACCTTTAATTTCCATTAGGGGAACATACCATCTAGTGAAAGGTGTTTGGAAGTAATAGTGCTAATTTTATAACTTAAAAAAAATCGGTAGGGTGTTTTTGAGGTGTTGAAAAATGTGCCATCTCGCGGATCTGTTCTGATCCGCCATTGAAATAGTATAACTTTGAGTGTTTCTAGTTATTGCTCCAAAACCTCTTTCACATGCACCTTAAATATTTATGAGGGGAATATACAATGACCCGAAAGGTGTTTGCAGGTAATATTTATAATTTGATAATCTAAACATATTGTTAGTATTTATTTGATGTGTGTGAAAAACGTGTCATCTCGCTGATCTGTTCTGATCCGCCATTGAAATACTACACAGCATTTTTTGAGTGTTTCTAGTTATTGCTCAAAAAACTTCTTTCACACAAACCTTTAATTTCTGTTAGGGAAAAAAGTTCCATCTGGTGAGAGGTGTTTGGAAGTAATAGTGATGATTTTATGAATTAAAAAAATAATTGGTAGGGTGTATACATTCACAAGTATTTCATGTGTGTGAAAAATATGACATATCGTTGATCTGATCTGATCACTCATTACTACAAGCCAATGTTTGAATGTGTTTAGTCGTCCTAAAATTCATTTCTTTCAAATACACCTCTAAGTATTGAGGGGAATATTCTATCTGGTGAAAGTGTGAGGTATGACATATCTGATCTGTTCTAATCTGCCATGGATGCCTTTGATGCTTGAATGTTTTAGTTCTGAAACTATTGTTGATATTTGACAAAACTGCAAAGGACTTTTTAACGCTTTGTGATGGTTTTAAACTTTCTGTTTTTTTAGGGGGGAGTGACTGTGTCAGTTGACATTCTGTCAGTATCCATGCAATTGCGCACATGCAGGAAGACATCTGGTCATCTTCATTAACTGCCCTCTTAAAAAAAATAATTTCGACTTTGCCACGGTCGTCCATTTGTCCATTATAGACTGAGTGTCTGTAAGAATGAGAGTGACTGAATCTACAACTCATTAACATGTGCTTAACTTTCCAAACTGTATTCCTGAAGGAAAAAGAAATAAAAATGTGTTCCTCCCTCGTCACATTTTGTCTATCAAAAATTAAAAATCAAAGTCTTACTCGTCACTTTTGAAAAGAATGTGCCTGAGAAACATATTTTTATGCAGCCTAAGCATTCCACACAAACAGAAAACCACTGAAACATAATGAGACATTTTAATTGTGTAACAGGTCATTTCACATACATATAATAACATAATAACCTTTAGTTTGCCATTTGGCCATCAGGGCTTGCTGCCACTTGCAGTCTTTAAAGTCTGCATACCCATTTTGTTGAAATCAAACCAATGAAAACAAAATAGTCTTCATTGTAGAGAGTTTCACAGTCCCTACAAAATCCATTAGTGAAGTGTATGGAGCACAGAGAAGTTTACATTAGTTATAGACTGCTGACATTCCTATGCGGCACTGAATATATAATACTATGAAGTGAAACTGGAAGTTATCCTAACATGAGGGTTCAAGGATAATTCCTGAACATTAATACAAATTATGGCACGATGCTAGTTGAAAAGAAATGAGATCTAATTGACAGATGACCACATGGGCCTGCAGATAACTGAAACTGTTGGCCTGATACATTAACAACCGACGCTGGGCCTCTGGGCTGGCGATCGTTTCGAATGCTGTATCAAAATTGTCACATAAACAGAGAGTCTTTGAACAAGGCAATGTGTAAACACATTCTCAAGTCCTCTCATTAATCCACACATGCATCATTCGGCGACAGGAAGTGTAACCAGCTTGTTGTGACAACATTCAGGGGAGCCTACTCCAATTTACCGAGTATTACTCCGGGAGATGCCGATAGTTTCCGACAGTAAACTGGTTGAAATACTGTTAAGCGCAGCTGATTTGCGCTGAGAACAAACCAAGTCGACGTGTGCAGTGGAGCATGACGAGGCACACGTTAATTAGTACAAATGGTAAGGAAAGCAAGCGAGTGACCAATCCCTGTTATAGAGTATCCCTGCCGTTCTTTGCCTTGTGCTTGCTTTACAATAATACATTTTGTGTGACCCCTACTTCTTTCACTATAGTATCTATTTTACCTTTTGTATCAACACTCCCTTCTTTGCCTAGTGCCTCCTTTACCTTTTGTGTATAGCTTCCTTTCTTTGCCTAGTGCCTCCTTTACCTTTTGTGTCAACCCTACCTTCTTTGCCCAGTGCCTCCTTTACCTTTTGTGTCAACCCTACCTTCTTTGCCTAGTGCCTCCTTTACCTTTTGTGTATAGCTTCCTTTCTTTGCCTAGTGCCTACTTTACCTTTTGTGTATAGTCTCCCTCCTTACCCAGTGCCTACCTTACCTTTTGAGTCAACCCTACCTTCTTTGTCAAGTGCCAACTTTACCTTTTGTGTATAGCTTCCTTTCTGTGCCTAGTACCTACTTTACCTTTTGTGTCTTCCAACAGCACTAACTAACTTTGTCTACAGTACACTTTGTCTTCCTCGTTTTAACTTTTCAATGGCTTTGACTTTTCCAACACTGCATTTTACCTACACTACTGATTATTAAAAAAGTACCGACTTTACTTACAGCAAATTTTGCCTTGAGCTTACTTATTTTCTTTGCCAACAGCGGACTTAAAATAAAAGTGAAATTCTCTTTATCAAAGTGAATTCCCTATTTCCATGCCAGTACTTTGTCATGATTTTAATTGGCAAGTAAACTAAAAATACCAGGCAATCACAAATGTACGACCAAAATTAAACTTTAAATTGAGCAAAAAAATGGAAGCATGCTAAAACGTATGATACAGCAAGCAAGGGGGTTAACATTCCAGGGATGAGACAGGGTTAGCATGTTTGAGGCACAAACTGTCCATGTTTAAGCGCTGAAATCACATTTGGAGGCATGGCCTCATGGTACTGAGCTGCAGTGCTGCTGTGAGTGACACAGGTTTTCATGGGCTGACATACGATTCAAATGCAAATGCCATTTCTGCTATTTCTGTCATTCAGCAAAATAACAACACTGCATACATTCATTTGTGAAAATGTATGGATTTCAACTCCTGTATTAAGAAGATATGCATATAACATGCATGGCATTTAGAAGAGATACCCATAAAGGGGAAAAGTTTATGGACGTCAACTCCTGTATTTTAAGAAACATGAAGTTCTGGAGCACATTCCTTTATCAGCTGAATGAAAGCGAAGATGCAAAGAGCGTATGTCTGAACATGTGAGAACAACAATGATAAGATAAGTCAGGTGGACACTTAACAAGGGAAGTCAGTAGTTAATTGAACATGATAGGTAACAGCAATGGACAACTGCAGTTATGAGTAAATTCAGGTGGAAATAATATTAAAAATTATTTAATTTTAGTTTGTTAAATGCCACACTCTGTGATATTGCAGCCGTCAAAAGTCTGCACAATTATGCCTGGATGTAATTCCAGAGATTAAAATCCTCAGACACCTTCATAAACCTTTGTAATTAAGGCTGACTTATTCGACCCTTTTGGTTTGGTTCCAGGCATGACTAGCTAAATTGATGGGAGCTTCATAGGGCACATTCTTTTCCCACAGAGATTACTATCTTTCCTATGGAAATCTAGACTTGCCACATTTTCTAGACTTGCGTGGCCTTTCCTGGATATATGTACTTCAGGGTCTGTACGACAGACTACTCTACTCTAATACTGCCATATTTCCTGGTTCTTGAAAAATTCCCAAGTGGTAAAAAAATCGCAACATGAATTATCTCCCTTCTCTCCATCCAATCAGTGTGCATGTGTCACATCGACTTAGATCCAACTTGACTATATTGCAAGCAAATCTGGGGCCACAAATATTCCTCCTCTGCCGTGGACATGTGTTGATGTGACACACATGACATTTAAAAGCAGAATGCCCGTTGTCAACGAAGGCAATGGAGATGCCATTGATTCGCAATTACACAAATGAGTTGTCGAAAAGGAACGTTTGTGCATTGTGCTGGGGAAGAGTTTACTGTTTTCTGGAATCATACAGATATTACCAAGCAAAGGATCACTTTTGAAACAACACTGCTGACTGCACAACTAAATCTGATTGCAACCAACCACGAATCCCGAACGCTTGGTCCATGAAAGGGCCGAATTAGAACAGAGGTAACTAAATCTGATTGCAACCAATCACTTACCCTGAACATTTGCACCATTCAAGGGCCGTATTGGAACAAAGGTTCGTAGGAAGATGTGACAAATAACCTCTCTACGAAGAGAATCCATAAGACAGAGGATCCATAGGTTTAAAGGTCAGTCTAGTGACATGACTGGAGCTTATAAGACAGTGGATCCATAGGTTTAGGGTTCAACCTGGAGACATGACTGGAGCCAAGACTGGAGCTCCATAAGACAGTGGATCCATAGGTTTAGAGGTCAACCTGGAGACATGACTGGAACTTCGTAAGACAGGGGAATGTTAGAGTCAAGTTGATGATGGGTAATGGTAGCCATCTTCATAATCCGGTGATGGGGAGTACTGATTAGAGATATGGAAAGTTTGGGTGTTGTCATGAGATGCAGGGCAATTGTAGAGTGAGGGAGGGGGGTTTTTCAGCACTTTTAGCAATATCCCAACTTGGGACACAAGAAATGGGCTTCACACATTGTACTCATGTAGAGAATTGAACAGTGGTCTTCTGTGTGTCGAGCAAATGCTTTAACTATGTTAACCGCTAGGCTACCCCTTTGTCCCTTGTAGAAAATGTAACAGATCAGGGTTGGATAGATGGATTGTGGAGAGATTATAGTTTTAGTTTATCACTGTCATTACGGACACGAAAATGAGCTTAACACACTGTATCTATGGAGGATTCGAATCCAGGTGAATGTTTTCAATGCGAGTCTACCACACCTACACTTACAATATACATTTTAAATAGCTGGAATTTATAAGCTATATTTCATAGACTGCAAAGTGTCCAATGAAAATTATCCCATCTGATGAAAATTACCTGCAAACCTGTAAACGTTGTAAAACTTAAACCTGCTTCCTTCTTTGGAATAAATGAAGATAAGTATTATCTATTGTAACTGAGAGGAAGAAACATACCTTTTCCTCTTAACAGCTCCCAACAACAAGGACTGTTGTGACTTTCTGCTGGAGGACATCGCTGCAGTCTTTGCTGCTGCTGCCGTTGTTGACTTCTCTCCATCTTTTGTTGAAGCCTTCTCTGTGAGTTTGGCCACATTTGCATCTTACAGTTGGTCAAGGAATCACATTCAGAAATAATAATAACAGTGACAGAGTGAGCAAGAGAGTTCAGTTTCACACTGCTTTTAGCAATATTTAAGCTATATGGCATGGTCTGTAAATAATCAAATCTGGACCAGATGATCCAATGACAAACAGCATGAGCATCCATCTGCACAACTGGGAACCAATGACAAGTGTCAACAAAGTCAGCTGGCCTGATCACCTGATTCTGTAGGTCACTTCTTACAAGAAGCATAGTCGCCTTTTGAGGCAAGCATGGGGTGCTTAAGACCTATTCTACCCCAGATCTTCACAGGTCGGTCAATATGAGACAAGATTCTAATATCACCGACAGTTATCCATAGAACAGTGATCCACTCTATCAAAGAAAGAGAGATCAACATCATTTGCTTAAAGTAACTCAGTAATGTGGATCCTTACCATGTTAATGGGTTGACATGAGCATGAAAAGAAAGTTTTCATGCATCAGTGTACATCACGGACATCTCTATGATGTTAGTTTTCATCAGGTTTTCTTTCTAAGTATTTTGTCAGCTGAAACACAGTTCACCACTTCTCATACTAATGTTAGCTGTCATATCTGAAACTGCTATAATCCTCTTTATCCACTGATGGTATAAATTTGAGAAACAGTGTTACCTTTCATATTGAAAATGCTCATGATTCATCGCATATTGAGATTAATGAATGGTTGTAAACCATTTTAGGTATTGGTTAATAGTTGTGTTGTGACACTAGCATCATGGCAAAGCAAAAGTTATTAACTTTAAAATCCGGTCATAGGACATGAGCTGAGTGCATGTGCCCAACTTAGTCCAAGGGGAACAACTCTGTGAAAACATTGCTTTACACAACTCTGGCAAGTTAACAAGGATGTGAGGGAATGTATGCTTAAACAAATTTGAAAAGTATTTCACGATGTTTGAGGGCAATGTAGATGAAAAGCAAAAAGAGAACATGCAAACTGTGGAAGTTTTATAGTTTGTTTAAACCTACAAGCATAGATTTCAGTACAGGTGCTCATCAGGCTTTTGAACCGCAAGCACTGTCAATCCTGACAAAGCTGGTCAGTTAAATACAGGATATTCTCATCTCCCTGAATATAGAAGTCTCCTCATTTAGCCTCTCCTTTTCAATCTGCATCTGGCGCCGAGACACTTCATCAAGGAACTCTGCTTCATCATCCTCCAGACCCTTCACGGCATTACCTATCAACAGTGTTCTACCTTCTGAATGAATGTTTAAGAGATGTTAATCTTCTTGCACCAGGTGCAACCTAAGACAACAAAATAGTTGCACCAGCCAAATTCCAGTGGCAGTGTAGTGTATTAAAATGTCAGGTTTGGTGCACATAAATATATTTCTGTGAAGCAGTACCAATGAAACCATAGCACCACAGAGACGAATCTGATCCCTGTTTATAAGAGCTGTCATAGCTGAAACGGGTCTATAAATAGCAATGTTTCAGTGTCACAGCTATTCAAAGTTTTGAATAAAGATGACCTGACATACTTCTGCTTATAATGATATATTTATTGTTGATTTATTCTGTTTTGATTTAGCTGTTTCAAGTCACTAGTATACTAATAACTTTGTAGTGTTGGGTTGCACCAGTGCAAGTAACAAAGCACTACAGCTTGTTCAACTTGACCTGATCAAGTGAATACTAATACACTGTGTGACTGTGTCATAACAGGTTGGGTCTGTTATGGTGAAGGGGTGCACCTTTGTCAACTGATTGTCAGCATATCCGAACAGCCAAAACAAGTTTGCTGTTTGACACCTCACTCTCAGTGTTGAGAAATTGTCAGCAATGTTCTGTCTTTCTTTAAAGACGATGCTACAGTTGATTTCATGTTTCTGATGTATGCATATTTCACATATTTCACACAAATGCAACGTCAATAACACTCTCTGCTCCCCCATTTTAATGCAGTCAGTGCCATTTCACTTCCCAGGTCATATGTACATATGCATACATGAGTAGCTCGGGTCAAGGTGAACAAGCTGTAAACTGAAGCCAGAAGGGTCCATCTGTTATCACATTTTATCAACTGAGATGTAGAGATTCCCAAATTCAATTAGTGATATTTTCCTAAAGATCCTCCATATACACAATCAGCTGACAGCTGGAATAAGATCTGCAATGCTAGTACCTGGCATACAACAGTATCTAATGTTCAAGTGACTTCCGGTATATCAAGTTGTGTCAACTGATCTGCAAGCAATGACAAAATTGATGCAGGTGACACATGTTTACCCCTTGGTGAAGCCCACAAGAATAGGTTATGATGCTGACAAATCCAAAAACATGAACAGGGTATATATTAGATGCAGAAAAACAATGGCACTTCAAAGTGGTGTATTCAAAATTGCGGGATGTACAACTCGTACAATACAATAAACACCTAACACAGATAACACACTCATAGACATACAACCTCAGCCATGTATTAGACTTTCACAAATTTCTTTTATGCAGTTTAAAAATTTTGAATAGAAAACTTTGATCAGTCAAAATGTGCAAAAAAAAGTGATATCCTGACATGGCATGCATTTGCATGTCCCTGCAGGAGTTTCCAGCAGCAGGATCCTCTTCAGTGTGACTGGGTTTTGGGTACTTAGACAATATTGAAAAGATCACAGACATGTACCAAAAAATAAATAAAATAAAAATGATTTAAAAATGACTTACTGAATTTGAATTGCTCTTCATATTCTTGTTGTTTCTTGTCTTTTTGTTCCTGGAGTTTGTCGTACAGTGATCTTGTGTCTTCCTCTGGACATTCTGCAAACATCAGACACACATCATTCACCTTTCTTACTGAACAATATAGCAAATAAACACTCTAAATAAGTAGGTAACCATAGCAACATTATCTTACTATTGGTAGGAGTTACTATTCCAACTATCATGATATGGTTATTATCGCCATGTTTGACCATGTGGGTAGACGAGATATGAATGAACAATAACAAACAGTCTGGACACAAAAATGGACAGAGCATATACAGAGCATTAATCAGAGCTCAGTAATGGACCAGATACAGATTGCAACAGTAATCTGCACTCCTTCACCATAATGGGACACAATCGTAACATTGTGGTTTGATGGGGGTTTGGTTTGTTGTTTCCTTCGGCACTCAGCAATCAATATTCCACCTATATGACAGTGGTCTGTAAATAATTGAGTTTGGACTGACAATCCAGTGATCAACAGCATGAGCATCAACCTAAGTCAGTGAGCATGACCGCCTGATCCCGTTACTCATATCTTATGACAAGCATGGGTTACTGAAGACCAACTCTACCCCGTATCTTCCCCGGTGCATAAGATTGTGGAACAGGCACTGTTTAAAACTCTGATCAAGACGATCGAGGATACCAACTGTTCAGATGAACATGAGAGTATGTTGTTTACACTGCATTCTATAAGTCAGGAAACTGTATCATTTGTATATGTCTCAACCATGACATAACAATAAGAAAATTTTCTCCTGAAGTTATATTTTTATGAATATTGATCAGCCTCCCAAAAATCTATAACTGCTCTCATTAGTGAGATTGCTTGATTGACCAATTATTCAATCAACTGCTCCAGCACTTGTAGTTGTATCCCAAATCAAGGAATCTTTTTCACATAAGCACTAGTTTGAAATGACAATCATGCTAGCTGGGTATGCCAAAAAGGCACTGGAAGCATATTCTACCCAAACATGCTTAGTCTACCCTCCGCATCATTTACTGAGTGAGTTATTCAATGAGCATGATGCTATACTGACTGAGCAAAACTTGCGACTTGAACACCACAGAGGGGCTTAACAAAGTATTCCCACACTGGAAATGAATGATTGGTGTTCCAGGTGATGAGAGAAAGCTTCTCAAGGCTACCCCGCCATCCATGCTTCAGAATTTATAATATAATTCTGACTTAACAGTTCCTGTACATGACGTATACCTAGAGGGTCATCAGCTTTGCGAACTTTCTCCCACTGTTCTTGTCGAATACGTTTTCTCTCCTCCACTTCATCCTCTGTGACAAATGACTTTAGAGCAAAGCCAGACGATGTACTCTGTCCGCCAAAACTCATTGTTGATGTAATTCCTAAAAAGATACAAAGAAATAAATTATTTCATAAAGACATTCAGTTTCATAGTAATAATGAACTGATCACAAACATTTCCTACAGAATTTCCCATTTTTAACAGTAAAACTTTACAGACACCTATCGTTAAAAAGACAAACCTTAGAGTGGGAATACGGTTATTCTGCTAAGTATGAAGCAGTACAAAATTGGACTCAAATGATTCTGGAACAATCTGGAATAGCAGCATTTAAATAGTAGCAACTGTTGGTGACTTTAAGGACTCTGTGAGTCCAAATCAAGATGCAAAAGGCTGATATACCCTCCAGCATGCTCAGGGCTAAATGAAATCTTGACAACAATCTGATGATGCCATGTCAGTGTGCTGTCCTACTATATGAATAATGTATAAATTTGGTGTGTAAGCTTATGCATGAAATCATCACATTCATTCTCAGGTCCCCCTAAGTAACTGAAGGAATTACGGCAAATTTGAAGGAATTGCATCTCAAGTCAAATGTAAACAAATGAAGCCCACTCGTGAAACATATTGCAGTGTTATTGGTAGTTTAGTGGTAATAACATAAACACAACGCCCTCATCGGAAGCAATGTTGGTAATACTTGAAACATGCTCAGCCATCTTCGGAGATTTCTCAGCTCCGTTCCGTGATTTGTCAGTCGCGTCCTGAAACTCGCACATCAAAACATGGCGTCACTGGAAGGAGCACCCGTCTCCGTGAGTTTCGTTTTTAGTTTCTACTGTTTTCATTTTTATAATTATCCATCTTTGACCATCCGTGTTGAATGCGCTGAGGTATGAGGTGTTGTCGGAGCTATAGATTATTTTTTTAGGAAAAGATCATCACTGCAAAAAAGCATCACAAATCATGCCCCTGGAGGTTGTTTACATATGAACATCGGAAGCGTTCAGGGGCATGACTTATGATGTATGATCACTTATGACTTATGATGCATGATGTACGTTTGACTTTTTGATAAAAAAATTGGGAACTTCTAAAAGTAAAAAAAGGGAGATTCTGTTATGTTGTCATGGATATTTTATTCATCCTGTTGTATCGGAGCAGAATGGGATCTTCACACAAAAAGGTATACCGCTGAAGACATTTTTTAGTACTGTTAGAGCGTTCTTTTATTAAAGCTTACATGCAATGAAAAACACAACCTTGCACATTCTGATACCTTTTGGTGTGGACTTATGGTAATGAATTATCAAAAATGTAAATTCAAGTACAAAGATGAAAACTTATATGATGAAAAAAGAAAACAGCGAAATTGTAATTCAAACGATTCACTAAGTTCACCACACAGTACACAAGGGCTGCAATGAATACACTATCTGATGAATATGATATGTATCGTGAATATTGTGTAATGAATACAAATATGTGTTCACAAATACCATATATTACAGTTAAGTGATTTATGTACAATATGGAAGACTCAGTGTTAAGTCGTCCCAACAAACAAGTGCCTCGTTTGCAAACTAACATAACTTGTGCTACTTCAAGGCCATTGTTGCTTACCTCACTTTGGAAAATGACATAATGGTTCAAGAAAAACACACAAATTTGTAAATATTCATTAATATTTGCTTCTGGTGACCACGAATAACAAATTGAATTCATGAAGGTCGATGGTTCAATTCAATGAATCTGTGCAAAGTGTAACAGCCTTGCAGCGTACATAGCGCTTGCTCAGTGAATAGGTTCACGAAGTTTGAAGCGGGATGCCAGGATTATGAGCAATGGTAGTCTAATCTTGGTTGTGTACACAAACAAGTAAATGATCTACTTGTTACAAAAAAAACTACATGTTGATTGTAATAAGCAGCCTCTGTCACAGACAAAACTCAAAGTCAGTTTTACTGACAGCAATGTGTCTGCCTGCTTGTCTGCTAATGGATTTTTCGCAATACACAATGTTCAATCACTGATAACATGAAATTTGACCTTATCAACTATCAGACTATATGCCATAAAAAAAAAGAGTTCTGAGGGTTTCAGCTAATGAACCAGCCACTAAATCTCTTCGTTACACTCGAGTATCCCCGGTGCTTTGCTTCAAGCATAGTTAACATAGTTAAGAAAAGTACAAAATTTAGCACTTTTGATTTGCAACTGTACATTAATGATATTGTTTATTTGTTTCTTCATAATCAACAATGTATATATGTCTTCAATAAATCATAATTGTGTTTCAAAAATGTTTATTTTTTTATGCATTTAAGCTATAAGCAATGAAAGTGGTAAGAATGAAAACAACACTGCTCAATAAAGGTGATGTCTGAATGTCTGTGTCTTTTGATAGATGTGCATGTATTTAGATTTGTCCACCTTTAGTTAACCTGATGTGACTTGTGGCAGTGATGTCAGATATGACACTGGGCGGTATTGTTTTTAATAAAAGAATAAAATGGATAAAAATTAAATGTAATTGATCTCATTGATATATGATAAAGAAAAAATTATAGGTCGAAGGCAGTTAACTAGGCACAGCCCAAGCCACAATGTCTGCCCTCTTGGAACATCTGATGTCTTCCTATATCGCTGTTTGACTCACTATCCAGCACTTTTCAGTGGCTTGTAGAGGCAAAGAACCATTTATGATTCTTCGAGTTATTGTTTAGGATATAATTTAGTTTAAGGGTTACTTAGAGGCTTGCACCCATTCCGTAGGGTAAGGATTTAGAGTAAGGTACCCTTTCCAGTCATTAGGGTTAGGGTTTGGTACCCTGTCCAATCCTTAGGAAGCTGACAGCTAACATCTTAGGAAGAGGCAAACAACCCTCCCGAATCCTGAGGGTTTATGATTAGATCATACCTTTGAACAGTGTTAATTCGATTATATCCAATTGAAACATATTTTGCCATATCCTGGACCTGTAAGAGCAGTCCCAGAAACAAAGGTGCGGGGTGGGGGTGGGGTGGGGTTGTACTCATGAGAAATGAAAACAAATTTGCTTAATGGTTTGTTTTAATTTTCACTCTTGGGCCTCATTGCTGTGACAATAACAGTTACACAAGAACTCATTAACTGTGATGACCTTCGTGGTCCCGAAATAAATCATCCACAAATTATGTCACTAATTAATAAAAGACAGTAATCCAGCAACGCATCGAATCCCTGAAGCTGTCATTAAACTGAAAAGGTGTGGTCAGTAATGTGCTGTCCTCCCCAAATAATTGTTCTAAACTGTCTGATTTTCGATACCGGTTTTGAAAACGTTTTGATACACATCATTTTTGTCAGATTCGGGGCGAAACGATAAATCAGTATGACCCTCGGGGACACGGACACAATGCGGAGTGCTTGTCCATCCATTGCAACCTATATAGCAAACCTGCAAATATCAAGATGTACGATATATCATGGCTAGTACTAGCAATCCTTAAGTTCGGTTGAAAGGGAATGCAGACAAGCCAGTCACAAGGACTAGTGGCACTCGCACATCAGACGATAAGATTATTGCGCTTGTTTCTACCAGTCATCGCAATTAATAAGAAGCAAAGATTTCAGTGACTATTACAAACGATTCTCAAATTTCTCCACATGTGAATAGATAAAAATTAAAAAGTAATACCGGTGAACAGCCTTTCGAAACAATCCCTAAAACGTTGTCGTGTTTACAACAGGAAGTACATTTCGCGCGGTTTCACTTTCGAAAAAATGAAGCATGTAGTGGACTGCGCCGAGAAGGTATATATTTTATCGAATATTAGGGAAAGAATTACAACTGCAGATCCAGTCATATTCACGTGACGGTCTTTGTCAGAATTTATATGTCATCCAAAATTCACAGAACCTCGTTGATAAAGCATTGACTCAAACACAATATTATTTGTTATTTTATTATCGAATTCGTTTTAATATTTTGCTTAACTTTAGATATCAACAAACACCAAGTTTCGCGTGTAATGCTGCAAGGTGAATTTCACTTCCGACTTCCGTTTGCGTCAATGAAAAGAAGCGGAATGTATTTGCGATAATAAATTCATACTTTAGTCTTGATCAGAGCGTTCATGATGGCAGAAGGGTCATCCTCTGTCACAAGCAGCAAGGGTGATTTGATTGAAAACGGGAAGAACAAGACAAAGATTTGCTGTAAAAGATGCCCAAGCTTAGTTCTTTCACCTAAGCAAGCAACATTGACTGAAAAAGAGGTAAACAGTATTGTCATGCTTAATACCATGTATATGTTCTTTCAGAACATGAAGTTCTTGCTATATTTCATGTCATTATCAGAACAACTACAGAATGAACTTTTAGATCTTACTGCTTGTATATTGCAATTGCATACACCTTAATCAGGTTTGATTGAATATCATGAAAAGTAATAGCAGACATCTATGTTTGTGTGTACTTTTTCCTCGGTTTGTGACTTTCTGTAACCTCACAACGTTAAAGGAGACTTTAATCAGATTAGGGAATTTCCAGTGTTCTCAGTAATGAAAGGTAACTTTAGTGATGCATAAATATACTGAGTCTTTTCTACCAGACAGATGTTTAATGCTGTGTATGCTGCTGAATATAGAAAAGGCTTTAAGTGCCTGGCAGATATTTATTTTAATCTATGTAAATCATGAAGAAGCTGATTCCATGAGGTTTCTAAACTGCTCCACAAAAACTGTTAGGGTCAGTGCTGCAGTGAGACTTATGCATATTATACTCATACACGTCAAAGGTAGAAGTGTTCCCTTTCAATCACCATCATGGTCAGTAAGAGACAGCTTAATGAATTAGGTACTTAGGCTTGTGCCTTACGGTCATCAGTGTCATCGAGGAGTTAAGTGTAGCATTAATCACAGGATTGTGTGGTCTATTTACAGGCTGCCACTATGTCCATGAAACAGCTGTAACGTTAATCATGTTAATAATTGTGTTGTTGTGCAACAAATGTGCACATACAGTAATGCTGAACTCTAGAACTATGAATGACCTGTATTATTGTTTTTTTTATTTTCAGTTTTTCCTGCCATATATGTATAAGAAGAAAGTAGAAAGCCAGCCTCATGATGGAGAAACCCTGACTGATTACTGGTTGGTGGAGGACATGTTTACTTTCGATAATGTGGGTTTCTCAAACACTGTGGGCTCCATCAAGTATCTTATATGTGCAGACTGTGAGATTGGACCTATAGGCTGGCATGACTTGACCAACAAGAAGGCGTTCTACATTGCACTTGACCGAGTACAACATGTTTAACACCAGCTTGGAACTAGGAACATGTGTAATAGACTGTTGTTGAATCAGAATTAACAACAAGAACAACCAGATTATGAAGTCTACTCTTGTTAAAGATGAAAATGAAATACATTCCCCTACTTTCATTGATCATCATATGCAGAATCCACTGTTATTCATTATAAGACAGTCACCATATAAAGAAGTATCAGTTTTCCTGGGCATTACAAATGGAACGTAAGAAGTCTAATTTGAGACTACTCCTCTCTGTCCTTACTTATTAACTTATCAGATATTCGTAATAATATGAGCGCTACTTTTCATTTGTTTTCCTTTTGTGACTGGTTGCAAAACGGAAGCTACTAAAGGGCTTGACACTGCCTTGTACTATTTGGAATGTCCACGTACAAGCTTCATATCTACCACTGTACCAGTATAATTTTTACAAGGTTATTCCATTATATGTATTAGGGTATATCTTTTATCATTTAATATATATTTTTTCTGGAATGCAGATTGTTATTTTATACAGATAAGTGATTGTCATCCAAATTTGCAAAGATATTTTTTAAATGTTGAAATGACATGTAAAAGGAATGAAAATGCCCTGAGGCTTTTTGTCTCGAGCAAATATATGAGAATTTGATCTTCACATGGAAATCTGGGTGAGAAGAGGCTTCAGTCATGAGAAGATACAATGAATTGGGTGGTCTGATTTGGTTGACTTTATAGCATATGCTTATGCTCAACAGTGTGGATAGTTGCTCATGGTATTGATCACTAGATAATCCCTGGTGTGCAATGGCATGTCATACCATGGTTCCATGTGTATGACGGTACACAGCTCTCGGTCTGGTACAATTCAGTTCCATTTAATAATTCCCACAATGAAATTTGGTAGATAAATATTTGATAAGTGTTTTTGTGAAAAGGCACTGCTGGTTTGGTTGATTTGAGAAGAAATCTTGGGACCCAAACAAAAGTGCCATTACACCATCTTGTTCATCCAGTTGAATTAGCATGAGTTATTGACAATAGCAGCACAGAAATGTCAGAAACAGTAGCTACATGGAGATGTCATCTAGAAGGGAGGGAGACCCAGGTCTTCAGCATTACAATGAATGCTTTTGCTGGTAGTGTACCCCACCGCCCAAACAACAAGCGAAGTGGATGTGATCTTTGAAAGAAAGCCTCTTCCAACCAAGATTTTCTTATACCCCATGGCATTGAAACCACATAAGTATATCGCAGCTATTTTTTGTTGCTTTTTCTTAACTGTTCCATCTCAATGTACAGTATTTAGATTGTCAATTCTTGGTATTTGATTACATAACACTTTGATAAGGGAAATAACCAAAGATTTGGTCAACGTTATTGCTATTCACCAATGAGACAAGTGTTGAAATATATAAGGCAGTTTACCTGTCATTACTCACAGCCTACATCAAAGTAGATCACATCTGTATAAGGTAATATACAACTGTCATAGGTTTATCTTGAGATCACTTGAAACTTACGATGTCAATAGTTACAGTATTTCCATATTATCAAGGATTAAATGTTAGTTTTACATGCAGTATAGTACCCTCATGATGTCATCCTAATATTACTCCTCAAAACACCATGACAATGTGTTCTTGTTTATGTACAACTTCACTCAAAATGGAGATTGTTATTTTTGTTATACCCCTGTACGTTATAGTTGGTGCAGAGTGAAATGAAGATTGTGGTATCAGAAAGCATCAAATATATGTAGACTCAAAAGTATCATTATACATATGTGGATATAGTACTTAATGATAATTAGCTGTTTTGTTTGGTAAGAGGTGAAATCATTCCCATATGATAAATCAGTTTAATGCCTAATGAGAATCAGTTGTTTGATTAAAAGGTTTTCTCATCATAATCATGATATGATTAGCAAGTGTAGACACTTTCTTTGAGATTAATTTTTCATTTAGTATTCAAACAAATATCCGAATAAATTATAATAAATAAATAAATAATAAATAAATAATAAATAAAATGTTTTATGTCCTCCTTACTCCAGCTCATATTCTTGGGTTGAGAGAAGATCAGGAATGTCTAGAATCTGATTCAGTTTGGCATTCCTGCCATCTAAATCAAACCTGATAGACATGAAACTGTTGAAGTTCACTGGACTTTAATTAAACAACTATTTCTGATGCTTATAGTCAGCCTGCAAAATAACCACAGATCCTGTGGTCCGTGGCTAGTGAAAATTCATCAGGACCTCTAGATTATAAGTTTGCAGTGGTGCTGGTGGCCAGTGAATTTTGTATTGATAGTTAAGTAAATCTACGAATGTTTTTCTGGACCAGTGGAGTATACACAGGACAACTAATTATAGTCCACTCACTGGTCTTGTGGTCTAGTGGGAAATTTTGAAGTGTTTCCCTCTCTGATACTGCTAGCTGATAGTTGTTTTGATGTTTTTAAGTGCAAAAAAAAGAAATAAAAAGGGATAAGATATAGTTTATTTTAAAATAGGGTACTTGCCTAAAGTCTGTCTTGTATTGTTCTATATTCTGTTGTGGGCAATGAAATTATTACAGTGACAGCCTGACCGTAAAGATTATTTGTCAGTCATTTTCCACCTCCTGTGTACTTGCATTATCTTCTTGAATATGGACATTCTGCTGGTGTGTTATTAGTGAAAGAAGACAGCTGTGATAGTTGAGGCTATGAAATATAAGTGAGGTTTTTGTTCCTCTCTGTTTCCTATGTACTTTGCATAAACATCCATCTGTAATGAAATGATGTCTGCCAAATGCTTCTTTATGTGCCAATCAGTTTTGCTTTTTTCTGTTTGTGAACAACTAACCCTGATAACAGGAATACCAAACTGGGAGATAATAAAACTGTTTCTATTTACTGATAAATTGTTGTATATTGCTGACCCTTGGATATTGGCGGCATTTTAGTTTTAGGGCATTGAAATTTGCAATTCTGAGTTGCCTCCCCTAGTCATGCCAGGATCCCCACATCACATGTTAATAGTTTCTCATTGATCATGATTCCGTATCTACGAGTACGACATGCCTTTTCTTTGGCTTCACCAAAGGAAAAAATGACTTGCTGCACTTTTGACATTCCTCTTGTATTAAGTGGCAGGGCTCGATTTAGTGTTTCGTTACCTGCAGGGATGCAACCTAATATTTCAAAATGCAACCTAGTTATTAGTCTAACTTACATTATGTGCAAAACATTTTTTTTAGTAAGTAAACTTATGAATATGACATCATCTCAATACCACACTTGTTTCATTACATGTTGCAATAAGTGCAACTGGAACTTGGCTGGTGCATCTAGGCTTTTATTTAAGGTTGCACCTTGTGCAAGTAGCTTAACATCTAAGACAATGAGCCCTGGGTTGAGCGTTTTACTGTGTTTTACAGTCATATATCAATGAGGTAATCATGCAGTGAACAATATCCTTCAGTGTTCCAGTAATTGTCCAGGCAGGCCAGGGAAACTGCTGGATGTTTAGACCACATTATATCCTAAAGTCTGTTCAGGATAGTGCTGTGTTTTTGTGTGGGCACAGTTGTAAACTGGTTGTACCTAGTCCTGTAAACTGCCAGTATTGAATACAATGAGATATTATATGTTCATTGATAGCTTGTCTGTTGTCTGTCAGAGAAATGTATATGCGCAGCATTAATATAATGCCATACCCAAGGTGATGTCATGGTCAAGGTGATGTCATGGTCAAGGTGATGTTCATCTTCATATGATGTTGCATCCAGGTTTATGTCTCACTTAATGTGATATTGTATCCATGATGATGTATCACCTGATATGATATTGTATCCATGATGATGTATCACCTGATATGATGTTGTATCCAGGTTGATGTCTCACTTAATGTGATATTGTATCCATGATGATGTATCACCTGATATGATATTGTATCCATGATGATGTATCACCTGATATGATGTTGCATCCAGGTTTATGTCTCACTTAATGTGATATTGTATCCATGATGATGTATCACCTGATATGATATTGTATCCATGATGATGTATCACCTGATATGATGTTGTATCCAGGTTGATGTCTCACTTAATGTGATGTTGTATCCATGATGATGTATCACCTGATATGATGTTGTATCCATGATGATGTATCACCTGATATGATGTTGTATCCATGATGATGTATCACCTGATATGATGTTGTATCCAGGTTGATGTCTCACTTAATGTGATGTTGTATCCATGATGATGTATCACCTGATATGATGTTGCATCCAGGTTTATGTCTCACTTAATGTGATATTGTATCCATGATGATGTATCACCTGATATGATGTTGTATCCAGGTTGATGTCTCACCTGATATGATGTTGTATCCAGGTTGATGTCTCACTTAATGTGATGTTGTATCCATGATGATGTATCACCTGATATGATGTTGCATCCAGGTTTATGCCTCACTTAATGTGATGTTGTATCCATGATGATGTATCACCTGATATGATGTTGTATCCATGATGATGTATCACCTGATATGATGTTGTATCCAGGTTGATGTCTCACTTAATGTGATATTGTATCCATGATGATGTATCACCTGATATGATGTTGCATCCAGGTTTATGTCTCACTTAATGTGATATTGTATCCATGATGATGTATCACCTGATATGATGTTGTATCCAGGTTGATGTCTTACCTGATATGATGTTGTATCCAGGTTGATGTCTCACCTGATATGATGTTGTATCCAGGTTGATGTCTCACCTGATATGATGTTGTATCCAGGTTGATGTCTCACCTGATATGATGTTGTATCCAGGTTGATGTCTCACTTAATGTGATATTGTATCCATGATGATGTATCACCTGATTTGATGTTGTATCCAGGTTGATGCCTTACCTGATATGATGTTGTATCCATGATGATGTATCACCTGATATGATGTTGTATCCAGGTTGATGTCTCACCTGATATGATGTTGTATCCAGGTTGATGTCTCACTTAATGTGATGTTGTATCCATGATGATGTATCACCTGATATGATGTTGTATCCAGGTTGATGTCTCACCTGATATGATGTTGCATCCAGGTTTATGTCTCACTTAATGTGATATTGTATCCATGATGATGTATCACCTGATATGATGTTGTATCCAGGTTGATGTCTCACCTGATATGATGTTGTATCCGGGTTGATGTATCACCTGATATGATGTTGTATCCAGGTTGATGTCTCACGTGATCTGATGTTGTATCCGGGTTGATGTATCACCTGATATGATGTTGTATCCAGGTTGATGTCTCACCTGATATGATGTTGTATCCAGGTTGATGTCTTACCTGATATGATGTTGTATCCAGGTTGATGCCTTACCTGATATGATGTTGTATCCAGGTTGATGCCTTACCTGATATGATGTTGTATCCAGGTTGATGTCTCACCTGATATGATGTTGTATCCAGGTTGATGTCTCACCTGATATGATGTTGTATCCAGGTTGATGCCTTACCTGATATGATGTTGTATCCATGATGATGTATCACCTGATATGATGTTGTATCCAGGTTGATGTATCACCTGATATGATGTATCCAGGTTGATGTCTCACCTGATATGATGTTGTATCCAGGTTGATGCCTTACCTGATATGATGTTGTATCCATGATGATGTATCACCTGATATGATGTTGTATCCAGGTTGATGTATCACCGGATATGATGTTGTATCCAGGTTGATGTATCACCTGATATGATGTTGTATCCAGGTTGATGCCTTACTTGATATGATGTTGTATCCAGGTTGATGCCTCACCTGATATGATGTTGTATCCAGGTTGATGTATCACCTGATATGATGTTGTATCCAGGTTGATGTCTTACCTGATATGATGTTGTATCCAGGTTGATGTATCACCTGATATGATGTTGTATCCAGGTTGATGTCTTACCTGATATGATGTTGTATCCAGGTTGATGCCTTACCTGATATGATGTTGTATCCAGGTTGATGCCTTACCTGATATGATGTTGTATCCAGGTTGATGTCTCACCTGATATGATGTTGTATCCAGGTTGATGTCTCACCTGATATGATGTTGTATCCAGGTTGATGCCTTACCTGATATGGTGTTGTATCCATGATGATGTATCACCTGATATGATGTTGTATCCAGGTTGATGTATCACCTGATATGATGTTGTATCCAGGTTGATGTCTCACCTGATATGATGTTGTATCCAGGTTGATGCCTTACCTGATATGATGTTGTATCCATGATGATGTATCACCTGATATGATGTTGTATCCAGGTTGATGTATCACCGGATATGATGTTGTATCCAGGTTGATGTATCACCTGATATGATGTTGTATCCAGGTTGATGCCTTACTTGATATGATGTTGTATCCAGGTTGATGCCTCACCTGATATGATGTTGTATCCAGGTTGATGTATCACCTGATATGATGTTGTATCCAGGTTGATGTCTTACCTGATATGATGTTGTATCCAGGTTGATGTATCACCTGATATGATGTTGTATCCAGGTTGATGTCTTACCTGATATGATGTTGTATCCAGGTTGATGTCTTACCTGATATGATGTTGTATCCAGGTTGATGTATCACCTGATATGATGTTGTATCCAGGTTTACTCAATAATTAGGATAATCAGAATGTCAAGTTGACCCGCCCATGTTGGGTTAATGAAAGACCCTTCTCAAAACTATATGATTTGTGACTTTTTTATCATTATTTGACTATTTTAATCACAAACACAAGATAAAAAGTGTGACAGTCTCAGAAGTGACTGAGTGTAATGTGTAAAGGGAGATAACTGTGGTTGATGTTTAATGCTAGTCATATCTGCAAGCAGCAGACATCAAAACAGATTTCACAAAATCATTATGGACATAAAGCATTAGGAAGCTTTCACTGTCCCCTTGATACAAACCATGACTGATGGGACAAGTCATTTTTCCTTGTTTGGGCACTATTTCTGAGAGTTAGCCATTCACCCACTGACCATAAGCAAATATGACAGGTTATTGAGACAGACAGACTGTTAAACCTGTTGACACTTTTGTTGAAATGTAATGATAATAGTCTGTTTTAATAGCACCATTCCAGGAAGAATACCTTGTTTACACTAGGGAAGAAAAGGAGTTATCAGCCAAATGCTTGGTGGAACAATTGCAAGTGAGACTTGAGAGATGACCGGAAAGAGGAGTGGGTTGGAGAAGTACGTAGTTCTTGGTATGTACCATGTTTTCATCCTGTATTAATAATGTAATGGACCTTTACAGGGATTTATCTTGAGTCCTGTGGCTGAGGGCCCCTGGTACTCATACTGTCAGTTTTCAGGGATCATGGACTACAAAATTGGGGTCCCAGTCACATAAATAATATTATTAATACTATGTCATAATAATGTTGCAAATCAGTTACTGTTATTCTGTCGTGTATCATGATCGGTACAGTAATTAAACTGCAAATGATATCATAACCTGGCTAGTAGTCACTCATTTGGCATATTTGGACTTTTTCTACATCCCTGTGGATGTGCTAATCTATTTCATAGTGTCCATTGTCAATGTTTATACGTATAGGACGCAGGAATTTGCATCCAGTAAATCCCTGTCTTCATTCTTGTGCATGTAAGACTTTCATTCTTGCATATTGTAGTAAGAAGGATGATATTTGAGAGATTGTCCATATTTTTAACATGAGAGCCCATGGATCTTGTGAGCTGAGGAAACAGAACACGTCATCAATGCAGTCTAAGTGTCAAAATTCACTGCAGAGTCGCCTCCCTTTGCTGTGACCTAGTCACAGATTTATCTTAGTTTGTTAACACCATGCCATCGTGTTTCACAATAGTAGTTAAAGTCTAAAGAAGTGTCATATAGGTCACATGCCATAATACAATGTTAACTATTGTTCACAGTAGTGCTGGACGTGTGAAGACTGGCTAGAATTAGTCTTCAGTAGTCTTTGCTTGTCGTATGAGGTGACTAACGGGATTGAATGGTAGGGTCTCTGAACTGGCTGACATGTCTTCATATCACAATTGTGTAGATCAGTGCTCATGCGTTGATCACTGGATTGTCTGGTCCAGACTCAATTATTTACAAACTGCTGCCACATAGCTGTAATATTGCTGATTGGGACATAAAGCAAATCTCACTCAGTCAAAGTAGTGCTTAATTCAAGTCACTTAACTCAAGAAACATACAAGTGGGTGTGTGGCCGATAAGACTGACCTTTGTCCATGACTGACAGAATGGTGGAGGGGCTGCTCTGTGTTTGTTTCGGTGTGAGAGGTAGAGAGTATGCAGGAGGAAAGCGATGCTTTATTTACATCTAGTTAATGTCTTGTTCCCTGTGGGTGTATAAATGCTGCCACAGTTTCTACATGAATGTACATCCTGTTTGTTGAAGATATACTGATAAGGATTAACTTAACATGTTTGTTTGTCCCAAACCTCAAGAACATTAAACCTGTGGAAATACTGATGTTTTTGTCTCATCTTTGATACATGGTTATTTATGCTGTACTAATTACTCTGGGTAGAGAAAATGTCAAGGGGTGTTAAGAAGTTGTGTTAATAGTGGGTCTGTTTCTCAGCTGTGGCAGCTCTCTGTGTCACGATATGAGGACACTGCTAGAGCTAGTTATGTTAGTACACTTTACAGACTTTGAATGCCACAATATGACGATGTATGGCTTGTTCTCTTATTACTTGCCCATGGAAGATACTGCTGTCTAATATTTTTATGGCAATATTATGCAAGTGTAATACCATTAGATGTATGACGTCATAAGATTTCACCGCAATTACATCACAATGCTAATGTCGTTGTTGCAGTGGCACTTGTCCTTGTTTGACTCCCAGAAAGCTTGGAGTCATCACACTGAGAGCTGAGAGCCACAGTTTGTATCCATTGGGAACTTTAAAATTAATATTTAGAATCATCTGATTTTAAAGTTCCCTGACAACTTCCTCGCCATGCTTGTCTCCTCAGAGTTACTGAGTTTTCGATGCTGGCCAACACTGAAGCACATGTTGCACATGGTTTCCCAGGGCAACAGACAGTTTTACTTATCTGTGAATGGGTACCTGTAATAATCAAATGATAATGTGACACCTTGCTGACAGCTTGGGATGGATACGTCCCAGGGAGCTTGAGTGAGTGAGTGAGTGAGCTTAGCTTAGTGCCGCACTCAGCAATATTCCAGCTATATGCTGGTGGTCTGTATTAGACTGACAATCCTGTGATCAACAGCATGAGCACCGGTCTGCGCTATAGGGAACCGATGACATGTGTCAACCAAGTCAGCAAGTCTGACCACCTGATCCCATTAGTCGCCTCTTATGACAAGCATAGTCGCCTTTTATGGCAAGCATAGTTGCTGAAGACCTATTCTACACCAGATCTTCACAGGTCCCAGGGAGCTTGAGATGCATCCTAAGTGCCTAAGTGCCCTCTGATGTAGTAGTGCTTCTCTTCATCTGAATTAAACTGGGATGATGGGGCAGCCCAGTGTTTACAGTGTTGGCTCGTCACGGGTTCGATTCTGGATATGGGCACAATATCGGGAGCTCATTTATGGTGTCCCCTGCCATTGCTAAAAGTGGTGCAAAACTAAACTCCACAGTGAATTGAACTAATCTAAATGATAAAATAGGTTCCTACGTTTTCATGGTTAAACAAGAAGTATCAAAGACTTGAGGCTTTGTTCAGTCAGTTTATTCATAAAAAATACATTAAAAAACGAATATGATAGTAAAAATTGCATCAACTCAAGCAGATGATGTTATTTGGTTATTCTACAACACATTCTCTTCTTCCATAAATAATGAAATATGGTGGTAAATGTAAAATACTTTCGTACCAGTATCACGCACAATATCACAAACACAGTTACCCCCCAAAACAGATTCAGTAAATCATTATCACATTTGTAGTTTATTATGCTTTTAAGTTCCATGAAATCAAACCAAGCCATGCAACTGTCTCAACTCTACACTTACGTGAAGCAGATATACAGATTAAAGTTCAAGGTCACTTTTTAGGACTGGTAAAGGATTCAGAACTTAAGTATAATTATACAAAATAAATACTTATGGCACTTTTCAACAGAACTGGATGGCTACCAGTTACAATGTTTAACAATTATCACATAATTTATGCAAAAAAATTGCATCAGTTTCTACAAATCTAAAAAATAACATTTTGTATAAGACACATAACTTCAATAGTTTGACATGACAAAAAATTTCACATTGAAAGTACTGTATAAATAATTAAATTCAATTAAATAGATTCTCAACAAAGATAAATAAGTATGTAAAAACATCTTTATGAGTAAAAGGTAAACCATAAGTTAGAACAGAAACAATGGTAATGTCATCACTGATTTAAAACACACACTCACTCTGTAATGTACATCATGTGGACGGTGAAACCTGTCACTCAACACTATTGCTATATGCAATATGAAAGGATATGCCAAACACCTGCTCAGGAGTGATGTCCCAAAACAAGCAGTGCACACTGACTAAATAGTATTCTGGTCAGACTGGGAACAGTATCAACTGCATTTCTTTGACTTACTCGGAACCAGCTGCCAATATTAGTTTCTCCTGATGATGGGCTTGAAACTTGAGTAAAGTTTTACCCATACTGAATTGTTCATTTCATCAAGTCAATGGGACTCCGTTCATTGCAGTAATGTGTGGTAGCATGTGTAGTAGGTAGACAGATAAGTGTATTTAAGATGACATACACTAAATAAATTAAAAATTGTGACTGGAATTATTAAAAGAGGTTATGGTTATTTCAGTGGAGATTTGGGGTTTCTGTAGTCCTTGTCATAGCAGTCTGTCTCATAGTCCTGATTTCTCAAGGTGCTGAATCTCCATTCTCAATGGGGCTGTTTATAAATTTAAAAGAATTCTTTGTTTCTATCAATATTATACATATTCAGAGAGTTAGCATTAGTCCAGCATTGCTGGGTGAAGACGTGGCTACAGTGTGTGATCTGAGTGGTTCTGTGTCATGGTGATTTTTGCTTGGCCCCACACATGTTTATGAACTGCTGCGACATAAATATTCATTCACCAGTGGTTATCATGATCACCTTGGTGCTGACAATACTCTGAAAGTGTTGACAATATTCCACTTGTGCTGACAATTCTCCTCTAGTGTTGGCAATACTCCTGAATGCAGCAACTTGATGTTACTGTGTCTTCACTGTGTGTGAAGTCTCGGATCACTGAATTCAAGAAGATATTGTGAAGGATTGTGCTTTCTGGCAGTGTTTTATGCTTCCCTCAACACTAGGTCAGTCATCAGTGGGTTTATCAGGAAGTATCACATCTTTAGGTCCATCAGCATCTATCCTGATTCCTGTAACAAATGTAAACAACATTCATCAAATTATTGTTCAGTTTTACACGGATGATCACAAAAATATTTTATGTGATATGATGATGAGTATTTTATGTTCAGTATGGCGTTGTCAGAAATACGTACCAACAAATGTGGGGAACCGTGGTGATCCACTGTTTGTATATTCTTGGAATCGGTATGTGATGATTGCGCCTATCTTAGGGGGTTTCCGTCTCTGAGCATCACTCAGCCTGGAACAACAATTGTGGAAGAATTAAATTAATGTTTTTCTCATTGACTGCAATGACTGATTTGGGATAAATATGGAGCAGTATTGATATATTCACCAAACCTTTTTAAATGTCTCAGATATCTTACAAATTCAGTAAACAAATTGTAGACCTGATTGCTGAGTGGTATAAAATATAAAACAAACAATCAAACTCATTGGTTTGGTTAAACGTACCCAGAGCCTACAGAGAATTCTTTTCCACACTCCATACGACAGCGAAGAGCCCCACAAACAAATTGATTCTTCCCTTTCCCCTTCTCATGACCAATGACAACAGCCTGAAAATAACCCAATAGTTCATTAATATATCAGACAATAGTTCATGAATTTATAATACTTCAAGAATAAAATACAACACTTCATGAATACTTTCCTGAAGTTCATAAAAATGTATGTGTGTTCATGAAAACATATAACAGCTCATGAATATATCATACACAAGTTCATGAATATGTAGTAAAAAGTCTTATGAACATGGTACAATACATAATGAATATACCATACAATAATTCTTCAATATGTTGTACAATAGTTCATGAACGTATTTTGCAACATTCATTCTACTGTACATTCAAGTGTGCATCAGATACTTCCCCGACCCCCTGCATGAATGGACATAATCCAGCAGACTGGAAGGAAGATGGCTGTTAACGATGTATTCTTTATGTCTATATTAATACCTCTGCATCATGGAACTTTTTCATTTTCAGCAGCGTCGGTGACCGCCGTCTCTCATACTTTGATTTTGGTTCTCGGAGCATGACTCCCTCCCCACCGAGGCCAATGGCCTTCTCCAGCTCCTCCTCTACATGTTCCTTACTGGTGCACTTAGTCTGTTCACACAGAACTGCATACTTTGGTCTGAAAGTACACCACGATTACAGTCCTTGAAAACAACAACTAGCTTTCTGGTCAATGAAGAGCTGAGAGCCTTATATTATTGCGAATTTTAAAATGGGTTTTCCTGAACATTCTTGTATGCATGTGCCAGGTGAGTTGATAAATAGGTGTAAATTTTAGGTCTTATTTCAACTGAGTTGTGCCCCTTGTGCCCTTGTGCCCCTTGTGCCCAGATGTGTCTGGATCTGAGGACTGCCGTTTTCAGAATTTACAAGAATTGTAAATAGCTTAAATCACTTCCTGTTATCCCCATTTTGTTGAGATGTGATACGATAGGTGAAATATTGTTGAAAACAGTGTCAACGCAACACACTAATAACACAAAGGACACTCACTTGGCTTTGTCAAAGTAACTCTGTAGCTCCTCGTAGCGTTTCTCAAAGGGTTGTTTCTCCAAGCTGGGAACATCAAATACCTGCAAATATATGATGAATGACATTTTCATCCCTCTAAAAGCTCGTTTGTTTTGTGATTAAACTATTATTTGAAATTCAACATTCTTTAGACACAGATCTCATATCCATGATGTAATGTCATGTTGACTGGTTGCTGGACTGTTACTACTCACATGATATGTGATCTTCTTCCATCTTTCATCCTCTGGTGTCTTAACAATGCTGACAGTTGACTGAAACTTGCCACGCCCACCAAACAGTTCACCATCCAGATGCATGTCTGTCGGCAGATCCTGAAATAAACACAACAACAATAAGCAACTTGCCGGTCATATGTACCACCAGAAATATGTAACCACTGTTTTACTACATTCTTTCAATATTGTAAAAACACTATTTTAAAGAATAGGAATCTCTACAATCATAAGCTGAATTTCATGGTTTATATTAGAATTGAAACAATTGAATAAAAATAGCCTACCTTTGTGAACCATTCAGGTGCAATGAAAGCGTTGCCTAGTCTGGAGTAAAAACACCTGAAAATATGCACGAATGCCAATCAAATACAAAACATAACAACTAAATGAGACTGATCATCAAGACATTTAAGAATCAGAAGCATACATCTATTATATAGGGAGACTCAACATTTTTAAACACTTTTTGTTAAGAAATCAGGCAAATTTTACTGTCAAATGTATATATATCATAAAGAAACCCTGATTCTCCTTTCCCCTTAGAATATGAAATCATCATTCCACAAAACATGGTAGGCCTAATGTGATTTTCAGGAATCTAATTATTAGAACGTATAAATGTTCTCATGTACCTTCCATTCCAAAATGCTCGAACCCCATCTAACTTTTCACTGATCCACCATCCAACAGGGTTTGTTGACCTGGAAACAAATGAAAATGTTTGAAAAAGTTATCTGGCTCAAAATCATCTTGTAGAATTGATATTACTTGTCTTCAATATCATCATCATCATCATCAGCAGCAGCAGCAGCAGTAGCAGCAGCAGCAGCAGCAGCAGTAGCAGTAGTAGTAGTAGCAGTAGTAGTTACTTACTTGGGGTCATACTTCTGGGCCAGGAGGACACTGACGCTGATGTGCTGAGGGATGTAAGCCTTCTTCTTCTTGGCTGGCTTGTCAGTTCTACTGTTTTCAAATTCTTCTCCAAGGTATTCCTTGAGATGCTTGCAGGTCCTATACTCTTCATCATGCTTCTGTTTCTGCCACATGGGGCACCTGTTAACACATGGCAACAGATGGGAGTGAACAAACAGCCTGATGATACAGAGAGGCACCTAAGGATGTTGTAGCCCTGAATACAGGATGCCTTAAACTATACTGAACAGTAAAAGAAATGCAACTCTGTTTTTACTTTTACATAAACTCTTACTTTTATGAGATTTCATTTTTCTTTGAAACTTGTGTTTCTTTTTCTGTTCAGTATATTTGTGCAATGTATTCATGCTTTCTGACGGGAAATTAACTGACTGTTGTACATGCTTAAGAAATGGTTAAGTGGGATGAGGATGTTGATCCATCTCTCGCCTACAGGATGTCCAGGATACATTTTATTCTATTTCAGTTACTGACCTACATGGCACTTACATTCTTGATTAACTAATCAGGCATAAGTTACTGTGTTTCTGTGCATGTGCTTTATATTAATAATGTGTGTGTCATCATATGCATGTGTGTGTGCATGCATGCCTGTAAATGTCATGCATGGGTATGTGCATGCATGGATGTGTAAGTGTGTGTATGAGAGATCTGTCTGGACATAGTGAGAGGCTATTAGTGATGCAGTAAGTACCCACGTGCACTCATATATGTCTCCCTTCCTCTTGATTCTGGCCGAGTCTACATCAATAGCTTCTCCATTCTTCATCTCATTGAGTGGGGTCTTCGTCTTTCCTCTCGTCTTCTTCTTCTCAATGTCTTCATCTGCAACAATTCAGAGAAACCTTAAACTCTCACTCAATATGTCTCTCTTAAAGTTAAGGTGAAATGTAAAGCTCAATATTTTTATTACAAGCAAAAAAATAATAATTTGTTTTACATTAAACAGTAGTCATAAATATTAGTTCACACATATCACGTTCGTTTGAGTTATCATAATGTTGATGAATAATTCAGCCTTAAGTCATTATGAAATGTAGTATAATTTAGAACTTTACAAAACCCCCATCACATACCAGTAGGAGCATCATGGTCCCCAGGGTGTATGTACTGTTTGATATGGACTTGTCCTGTCTGGTAACACTCGTCCCAGTACTTGCACCTTAGTCGCACTTTCTTCACCACGCTGGGACCCGCCTCTTCATCGTCCTTGTCCTCGGACTTTGCTTTCTTGGAGGGAGATGCACCAACAGGCTCATTCTGCGAGCAGTATAAAAAACATTACAGGTTATTATTTAATTAAAATGTTTTCAAAGGAATCATTTATTTTGGCATCTATGTGAGGTCAATTATCATCATCATCATCATCATCATCATCATCATCATCACATATGTTGCTATTCTCTCATTACTATCATTGTTATTATTTTCATAATCTGTGTTACTATAATGATGCTCATAATTATTCTCACTCCTATTTCTACCTTATTCTCACTCCTATATTAACATAACCACAGTATTATCATCATCATCATCATCATCATCATCATCACAAAAAAAATAACAATACAACCGACCTCCTCATCTTCTCCATCACTCTGGCTCATGGCATGTGTTTTTCTCTTCAGTGCCTTTATGTCTTTAGCCGGTGTTGTGTCCATATCCTCATCCTCTGCTTTAGGGGCCCCGCCCATCTAATGGATAGACATCATACACTGAACACGCTAATAAACCATGCACACTTTATTCAGTTTCAGAGAGATGATTAAATACAGTGACACCTATCTTAATCACGAAAAGTATACCAACTGAATAGTACATTATTGCAAGTCCTCAAAATATAAAGGGAGATAACTCACCTTCACCAACTTTTTCGGGGTCTTTGGTTCTGCTGAGGCGCCGCCCATCTACAAATATAAACGTAAACATGCATCTGTGCTCCCCTGTTTCAATCTGCTCTGTGCATCAATTCCATAGTAATATGCAATGCAAAGATTCTTTATATTTACATAAACATAATGTCAAGTTCACGTAAATACCGTATAGATGATAATAAACTAAAGGAGGTCTTATGTAGCTTACCTTTTCCTTTGGTGCTTCTGGCGCCTTCTTTTTCACCCCCTCTGCTTTTCCAGTGTCTAAAAAATCAGCAAAACACAGTTAATTAAAGACTCCCTCCTGAGAGCGCACGACGCATGCGTATATGTGTAATAGAGAAGTCTTGTGACCAGTAACTATACAATTACTATCATTCAGCTAAATAGGTTAATATAAAAAATATGATTGACCATAAAACACTAAGCCTTTCAGGGCAGGCTGGGTTCGATTGTGAAGATTTGCTAAAAAGAATAATCACTGATGAACGAGCCAATCACTTGATCGTGTCTGTTTCTGACCTATCGTTTCTCCAGCATTCACTATCATAGCATAGTGTATGTGGAGTCAACATTTATATTTCGGTAAAGATGCAATTTCAGATATACATATGATTGTATTATATCAGCATTAACGCAGCATACATCTGTAACGCAAATGGTAACTAACAGCTACAACTACCGGGTACCCGCTTTATGCTGAGGGTGACCTACCTTCCTCCTCATCCTCTGGGTGGAGGAACTGTTTCCGGTGCATCTCGGAGTTGCGGAAACACTTTTCCCAGTATTTGCACTTTGTCTTTTTAGGAGGCATAACGAGTAACCTGTGTAATGTAACAAAAGTCATACACCACTGATCACAAACAAACCGCCATTCCATAAAACGGACTTAGCATTGAGCGGATCTTATTCCACACTGTATTATACATACGGAAGAATTAATCCAAGTGGATTTTATGCCACGCTATTTAAAACAGATTTACGATAGACTTTAATCAAGAGTGACTGAGTGAATTTAATTTTACGCCGCTTTACATCCATTAACTTTTAGATGGATATGTACTATTAAAACATGGTTAGCATGTAGATAAATGACTTGCTGCAGCTGATACGTTTTCTCTAGCTAATCATCTTTTAACGCATGACATGACAAAAGTGCAGATATAAGGCTACAATATATACGTTTATGACCACGCTGCTCAGTTATTGGCACTGTCACACAGTGTCGAAACAACAACAAAAAACCTTCACAAAATACATATATGTTTTCACACGACTCATTCAGTAAACATTCTGGGTCGAAAGATAAGTCTAGCGTCCAGGTCAACTGATTTACCGGGTAAATTTGTAACAAAGGTCAACCTTCGTTGGCTTCATATACGGAAGGGTAACATTACGCCCGTTGTATAAAACATATAATTAATATATACCATATCTATCTACCATAAATCTATCGATAATCATCAATCAGTCTATAAAAGCATGACATGAAATATGACCGATACATGGACGATCGGTTATTCAGTTCACGGTGCAATATTTATCATGCAGTTTTGTGACTACAGCGGTTATCTTACACATACGGTGTATAGCGAAATGTAACGGTAACACCGCATGAAGTAGATATTATAATACTGGTACTAGTGGTAGTGTGAAATAGGTAGATAGTCGTACACGGAAAGTAAGTTAATTTATTAATCATTCTTCCGTGAACGACCCAGGTGTACGTCAGTGAGTTATAGACAACCTGACATGGACTGATTATGACAAAATACAATCTACGATATATATACATGTTTTAATCTAACCAGCAATCGTGTCAACTGTTAATTCTTACTTTGTAATTGCTGGCTTTGCTTTGGCTAGCTAGTTCCCTGTACAAGGCGTAGCGTTCGTCTGGCTGGGACTCAAGTTGAGCGCTATATATACAGCGAATCGTAGGCCCGTAATCTTGTCGATACATGTTTGCCATAGTCCGCTTCTGGAAACGCCCACTCGGCTGGTGATTCAAGGTGCACATGTTGACTAGCTTGACAACAGTAATTGAGATAAAAGCATTATATCAGGTTATTTTTGAGTGCACAGTTACTTTATCGTATAATTTGTGCGTTAAGTGTAAAACGTAATCATCAGGATATGAAGTGTATATTTAGTACCGAAATATTTTTGTGAGTAACCACGACATAACAGCCATATCCATGTCGGTTTTGACGTCACATCCTTTCTATTTATAGGTATTGACGTCGTTACATGGGGAATGTATTTTTAGCCTGGGGAAACACCTTTACGTGTCACAACGTGCAAGTCAGGACAGCCTCGTATATATAAATGTTTGCCTTATCGATAACCCTTTTCGTATTGAACTCAGTTCAGCATAACTTAGTCGATATGTCCAGCTGGATATTGAGTGAACCAATTTTCACGTTCATTGTAGCTGAACTAACGCTGACTTTGATGAACAGTGATCAGGAGAATGTATAAATATTGTACAAAGTTTCATACAAAGCTTATCAGCACACCTTGACCTACTTTCTGGGCATACCTTCGTGTTAAACAGATTACTATTGGACGAGTATTTTTACAACTGCTTGCTACAGAGGTATCTTCCCCAAGTGAACTAATGTCTTTAGGGATAACAAATGTTTTCTCGTGTTATTTGACCTTATTAGTTTTTTATGTTGTCTATTTTCGTAGTCCTACTGTATCACACTACGATGCTATTTAGTTAAGTTATGATAAGTTAAAAATAAGTAACCAGACAGTCCGGTATTTACAGTGGAAGGTGTCTAAACCGGCACTCGTTGGGACTCCGGTTTAGACAATCTGCCGTAGAGCTGATAATAAATGTACAAGCCGTGGATGAGACAGAGATTTTATGCCGGTGTTTATAACTGCAATTGGACAAATTCCGACAGCTTCCATTGTACTTGTGTACGTTCATGTAAGATACAACTGGGCAGCAGTGCCATGATATGAAATGGTACAAACAAGGCTGACACTATACAATTTGAATGGGGTGATGGTGTTCGGATGAAGGTTATTATGAATTTAAATACAATGTGAATGACCCCGTCACCCCTGCATGGCGTGTAAAAAATCAGTGCAAGTGTACTCCCCTAGTACTTGTGTACAAGAGAGATGCCACCCCCATTGTCAGAAGAAAATGGGCCTCTCTCTCTCTCTCTCTCTCTCTCTCTCTCTCTCTCTCTCTCTCACTCACTCACACACACACACACACAAACACACACAAATTTAAAAAAAATCTGGTTCTTCCTCTGCTGACAGCAAACTACGGTTAATGGTGCTCCTCAGAAAAAAGAATATTGTCGTACTATTTAGCAAAACAAATCTTGCACTGTATACTATATGGATCATTGCTCATAGTCATTACCAAGAAAAGCTCGTTTAATAACTGTTTTAGGGAGGAAGCAGCACAGACCCTGGCGTAATTGCGAGGATTATAGATATTTTATTAAAATATAACCTATTTAGATGACCCCTGACTTGAAACGCTTCACAGTACGTTTCAAGTAGAGGGACATCTCAAAATATTTTATGTATTTTTGAAAAAACAAAATCTTTAATCCTCGCAATGACACGAGGGCATATTGGCCGCAAGTCGGCTGTGTTTTATTGTCTCCCTTGGCAAACCCGCATTCTGTATAGTAGTAAAATTGACGTGTTTGTGGGCCTAGGGTTTTTGGAATGCAAGTGTTGTATCATGTCTATGTAGGTCTATCGATCCAGTGTTTTAAGCACGTGAGTATTATGTTTACGTAGGTGTATCGGTCCAGTGTTTCACTTGAGCCTCAAAAAATCGCTATGCATGTGCAACAGCTATACATATGATGGATAGCAACCTTTTTCTTAACGCAATCTGTCATCAAAACATGTCCTTTGTAGAACGATTGTAGTGCTTTCCTTTAACTAATAGGGATAGTATGGCGGATGACATCGATGTCATGATGTATGCATACTATTAGAGTGAGTGAGTGAGGTTAGTTTTACAAGGATGGTCTGACTGATGACATCGAACTTCTGATGCATCCGTACTATTTAAACGAGTCAGTGAATTTAATTTTACACCACACTCAGTGACATTCCACCTATATGACGGCGGTCTGTAAATAATCGAGACAACCAGTGATCAACAGCATGAGCTTAGATCATAATATAAGAACAACTGAACGACATTCCAACTGATGTAATACTTTAATACTGATGTATCCCAGTTCGTATATCGATGGTAATGCTGTTGATCACTGGCTGTTCTGGTCCAGACAGTTACACTGTCAACATAAAGCTGGAATATTGCTGAGTAGGTGCAACAAGTATTCCTGCCCATTCAGTAAGTTGCTGAAAAGGCGCACTGGAAAATATGTCAGTCTATTACACATTAACCAAATACGGCAAAACTGGTCAATGATTTATTGTCCAAACATACTCTTGAGATCCAAGGAAGACCACCGAATCTTTAGAACCTTGTGATATCTGACATACTGCAAGAATGTGATTATACATTATATTCTGTACAGGGCCACAGAATGTAACCCCCAACTTCGGTGTTATACATAGAGCAGTAAATACAGAGATAGCTCTCCTTTGAGATATTACACTTCTCAGTAAAATACAGATTCTAGTAATTTTATTAGGTTGAATCCTGTATGTATTTTTTGGTCTCCAAGCTTGTTTAAAATCTCAAGCATGTAGTTAGTTGTTCACAAGAGTAATGCACGTCCCATGTGCACCACTAACTAAAAGCTTGAAATTTTAAACTATCATGTCTACAAAACGAGGCAATTGCGGCAGACAAAAATATTTCTAATCGGATGTTGTCTTCTATTGTTTAATGCCGCACTCACCAATATTCCAGTTACAAGAATATGGCGGAGGCCTACAAATAATCGAATCTGGACCAGGCAATCCAGTGATCACTAGTATGAACATATACGCAAACTTCTGTGCGGCTGCCCACAATGTCAGTGATACCTTTGGGATAACTATTATAAAAGGTGGTATAACTTGGGCAATATGTACAGTCATATAATCACATTCAGTCATTTCATACTGACTGTTTCGCCTATCTTCAGTTCGACATTGCCGGTTACAACACCCCTCCACGTGCCGGTTCTGGTATATCGACTTCCGCCCATGTCGAACACCATGACATATGGCACCTCTGCGGTCGACTCTTGAACCACGCCCTTCGCCTCCACTGTTGACTTCGGCCCAACCCGAACCGGGAACGTACACGTCTTTACTTCACCACTTCCGGTTGCACCACCTTCGTTGAAACCTTTGTCCAAGTTAAGTATCCCCATGTAACCTCCGAGAATGTTTAACATGCACGTGATGACTCCCCCGGTCAGGCTGAACCCCCAGCGAACGTCATTTCCCCATGACTTGGTCTGAGACGTGAAATATGAAAACTGCACAGACATTTCCTGGGGAATGTCACTCCTGTTCTCAAGCTTCTGCTGAGCAAAGAACTTTGGTGCCACGTTGTCCGTAATTTTGGCCTTTTCGTTGATGAACTCTAGAGACACGAGCTTACAGTCACTTCCGATGTTGCTGTAGTGCCGCTCTATTCTCTCGGCATCTCTGGCAGCGTCTGACGAGGTAAACAATCCAAAATAGGCACGTGTGTTGGCGCAATACCATCCCGAATTCCAACACAGATATTTAAGCTCATCAGAAATGCGAATCGTGGTTTCTTTCGTCTTTGTGAGTGCTTGATGATACTGATTCCATTTATCTTTATTTTTGACCGCTTCTTCCGTGGTACCCATCCTTTCATTAGCTGCGCTCCAAGCGGCAGCCCAGGCCATTTCCTTGAATAGCTTGCAGAAGTGGACGGAGAACAGTCCGTAGCAACACAATGTGTCGTAGTGGCGGCCAACTGTCTCCAGGTCTCGCGCTGCGTCCTCATTCCTTCCCGCGAAATGGTTCGATGCATGCCACGAGGCATACCCCGCTATTTCCTTCATAGTCCGAGCAACATCCCAAGGAATTCTGTTCAGAGACCCTCGTTTAAATTCTTCCATCTTACCTCCACATCGACTACTGGGTCATGCTCTAAAAATAGATTTCAAGGAATTTTACTATTGTTCAGAGAAGCTTGTCGTGACTGGGTCTGTTCATTACCTAGCATCTGGCGGCAGATCGCACCTTACTCTATCGACAGATGTTGCTGGTAAGGCATACATGTATGTTGATAATAAGCAGAGACCATTAGACTAACAACTAGTCTAACAAATGAACATATTTTACCGAAAAAGCCATATTATCTAAAATCAGAGACCATATAATAGATATTATATGGTCTCTGCTAAAATCAACGAAGTATAATGAAAATGAACCCTGAAACTTTCTTAAGCTGTGGAAAGTGAGACAGACTATTGGATGTGAGTTAAGGGTATATAGGTTCATTGGGACATTATTAATGCCGTCATTAATACTATGGTCTATAATGGCACTAGGAATGTCATTATAATGTTTCATGTGTTAACAACATGGCGACATACCGATATAGGTTCAAATAGCTCTAGGATCAGCTGAATAGACCAACCCCCACCCCCACCCCAAAAAAAAAAAAAGGAAATGCGAAACATGAAGCACTCGGTCATTCATTCTCTTGTGTACCATCCTCATGCGTGCAGGGCACAGGTGCCAGTTCTTCTCACGCCCCTTATCCTGTTCATAAAGACAGCTTGCGGAATCACATCCCTTACAGTAAAGAGGGTTGACCATAAAGGCCACGCATAGCTCGCAGGAATGGCACTGCTGCAGATCTCGTCCCATTAGACACCCCGGTAAGATTACCGTAGTTCAGGTGCCGTGGAGTACATCCAGTCGGAGTTATCCCTGCCCAAACATGACCGACCCTCAGCCAAATCGATTATGCACGACCAAAGTTGATTCCAGAAGAAATGATGACTACTCCATTACAAAAGCGTCTGCCTGTGACGTACTGTAGACCACCTACAGCGGAGTCCGAGTCCGGAGTCCTAAACCTCGACGAAAGGTGCTCCTGGATATTCTTACATTAAAGTTTGCTGTCTGAAGATCTGCTGCGTTAAGGAATTTGATACACGGTGTTAATAATGTGCCTTTTAGCTTTAACAATTGTGACTGGGGTTACCTGGTCGACGTGCATATTCCAAGGACCCACTGGCTTGAAATCTCTCCCTGAGTCACATTAACACGGACCGCAACCTGCCGCTGAGTTTCACCAGATTCCATAAGCCCTATAGTCTGACCCCTTTCAGCAAGTATCAAGAAGCAAGTATCTCATTTTTAGCTGCGATTTCAAACAGGCACCTGAATATAATTGTGAACGACAGTGAAAAAGTATCAATGCATATGTACTGTCCTCCACTTGGATAGAGCGACTTGCTCGTGCGAATCATTGACATTGAGTGGAAGGTCGATTTCCACATTGACAATCGGAATAAAGACTATGCCATTTGTAACAGAATGCTTCTGACATTAAAGAACGCAATGATGAAATTTCAACGGCCTGATGTGTTTTTCCATGCTGTTAAGAAAGTTTGTAAAACATTCAGTTGTATATATTTCAAACAACAAAAAAAAACACCCGAGTTTTACAACTTTCCAGAAATAGTGTAACCTTGACCCTTGAGCACTCATGAGTATTTTATATCATTTTCGCTCAAAATTAATTTTGTTTCAACTGATTACAACTTATATCGCTCATTCTAATCATGTTAAAGTTTGTATTTTCCTTCCACGCCTTGCTTATATGTACTTTACAAATAGCCAGAAGAAAATTAATGTTTGATAGGATGGGCTATATTCAAAGGATATACGGTACTAATGATTTAACTCTCTCGTACATTGCATTTTTCAATATTAACTTAGAGGTAGGTTTCACATAAAGGGCATCGAGGGATCACTAAACACATTTAAGAATTATTTGAGATTTCCACCTTCCACTTAAGTTTCCACGTTGTTGAAAACTGCTCTTTCACCTTAGTCTAGATGCAACGGTGAATGGTGTTCAAGACAGAAACTCTCGTGATCTAGGCCAACGAATAATGATAGAAGCGTACATACAATATGCGGGCATCCCTTGAAAACACTCAGCGTAGGCGTTAATCGTGATCTCTCTCCTGAATCCTTTACAGGCGTGTATAAGTCTTTCCACGAGTGATCTATTGCTTATTGGACAATAAAGCGTCTCTTCAATATCGTACGTTGGTTGTACAGTATCGAGACTTGACATCCAAATACATCCTATTAATCAATGATTCTTCAGAGTAGTAGTCATAGGATAGTCTAGTGGTTATAGCGTTCGCTCGTCACACCGAAAAAAACCGGGTTCGATGAGCTATGTTGGTACTACGTGAGAAAGTCATTTCTGTGTTTTACATTTCTGGTGTTCTACATTTCCGGTGTTCTACATCTCCGGTGTTCTACATTTCTGGTGTTCCCTGCCCTGATATTGCTGGAATATAAAGAGGCTCTCTCAGAAATTCCCTCTTCTATTCTGGACCACACCCACCACTTTGAACACGCCGTCAAATACCTAATCAACAATGACAGTGAGTGAGGTAGTGATCAACAGCATAAATATCGATCAACACAAACGGGAACCGAAGTCAGCGAGCCGACCCCGTTAGTCGCCTCTTATGACAAGCATGGTTTACTGAAGAGCATCTTCCGGATCGTTACGGGTACGACAAAAACAATCAACAATAGTAATAATAGAAATAAGCTTTCAGCCATGCTTCATTATCACTGCAATTCACTGTGCAGAGTGTCCCTTTAAGACTGGTCCTAGACAATATACTTGCGAGGCCCACAACTGCCAGGTTACGTATAAGATCTGTTTATCTACAGTAATATGCTGAGTTTGAGCTTTTAGAGAATATTTATAGAAAGGCGCTGAACCCAATCAGCTACCCCAAATCTCCACCCTTTTTCTCAAAGCCCGGTATTAAGCAATAATACATCGCCGAACTTCAAGTAGTGTAGAAAATGAAAACGCTGGAACTCAGTCACCAGTTGAAATCACATGATAAGTCGGTACAAAAGAAAATGCAAATCACATATGGCAGTTGAGTCGGCCATATTGTCTAGCTGTCAGGCTCATCATGAAGGAAAACCACCTAGATAGAGACATTTCTTGTTGCCTTTCCGCCTGACTGGACATGTACAAACCCCCTCCTTCAGCAATTATGAATGTCCTGAAGATGACACGCATCTCTGATGAAATGCTAGGGTGTTCTTTTATGAGCTTTTGAATGCCTAAATTTTTGATCGAGCAATCGGTGGGCAGCTGAGATTGCGTTTACATCCACGACAGATGTTTACGTCAGCAAAAAAATATTGAAAATCATCAATGTTCCTTGTACATGTCTGCTAATAATGGAGTTTAGACCTGGCAAGCTAATTGTTATTGTCGACTGATTTAGTTTGTAACATTCATCATGTAACTTATAATGTCTCCACAGTAAACAAACTCGATGAAGCCCATCTGTGGATAATAGTCTCTTAATGGCATGTTGGATGACACTCTCCTTATTATACACTAAATAATGCTCTCTACTTGATCTCCATCTGAGATGTTGTCTTCCAACTCTTTAATTTACACATTGGAAAATCCTCTCCATCTGACATGGCGTGTTATTCCTTCTTTAATACACACTGGATAATGCTCTACACCTGACATGTTGTCTTGTACTGTCCTTATTGCACATTGGATAATGCTCTACACCTGACATGTTGTCTTCTACTGTCCTTATTGCACATTGGATAATGCTCTACATCTGACATGATGTGTTATTCCTTCTTTATTCCATATTGGATAATGCTTTCTACCTGACATGGTGTGTTATTCCGTCATTATTACATATTGGATAATGCCCCACATCTGACATGTTGTGTTATACAGTCCTTATTACACATTGGATAATGTTCTACATCTGACATGGTGTTATTGCTTCTTTATTCCATATTAGATAATGCTCTCCACCCGACAAGTTGTGTTCTACTCTCCTTATTACATAATGGATAATGCTCTACATCTGACATGTGTTCTACTCTCCTTATTACATATTGAATAATGCAGTACATCTGACGTGTTGTGTAATTGCTTCTTTGTTACATATGAGATAATACTCTCCCTCTGACATGATGTGTTCTACTCTCCTTATTACATATTGGATAATGCTCTCCACCTGATATGGTGTGTTATATCCGTCATTATTACATATTGGATAGTGCTCTACACCTGATATGTTGTGTTCTGCTCTCCTTATTACACACTGGATAATGCTCTCTGTTTATACATGTTTATAATGCTTTCTGCCTGACGAGGGGTATAAATACTGTATGTACTGTAACTCAACATGTATAATGAGGTTGTACTCTTACGTGCAGCTTGTATATTTAATGTCCTATGACACTCTTTACCTACACTAACACCTAGTCTGTGAAGATATACAATATTGCTAACAACAAACTATTAACGCTTAATCGAAATGGATACCCGCGTGGGTAGTGATCGGATATTTCGAGGAGGGAAAGGAAAACGAAATTAGACTTGCTTACATTTAGAGATTGGGTATTACAGGGTAGAGCTCCTCGGTGACTGTAACTCTATTTCTTGTTACTTGATGGATTATGCTGTGTGCCGTTAGTTATGTGAAATATTACACGTTGAATGTTGGTCTTCCTTACATGCTGTATATTACTCACTTACTTACAACATTAATCCATACAATGCTCTGAACCTTACCTGTTACACAAGGTACTCTTCCATCAGGTGGCAGGCTCTCCGGTGGGCCATGAGAAAAAATCCATTTAACAGGTAATAAAATATTTTATTTGGCAATATTGATATAGATGAACAACTAGAACTCAAAATAAGGTAACTAGTATGCTTGGAACAACAAAATATAGATATACTTTTATCTTTATGAAACTTAAAGCAAAAAATGTTGTCAGGAACAAAACATTTGACCATTTGACATTTGACCATGAAATATTCTTTGAAACGAGTTGTCAGAATTCTAAACGAGACATTTAGAGTCGTACACTGGACACTTCATCACTGGGCATTGGGCGTTGAATGTTAGATGGTGTAGACAAATATAATTTGGCATTGGATGAACTGATACACCTTTGTATGTGAGGATAAAATCACTGAAATAGTAATGAACACAGTTTTAGTAAACTCCTAATAACCCTCGATCGCCACTATTCAGTCGAAATGATTGAAGCCTCGCCAAACATGAAATATGAAAGCCAGCACATCGTCAACCGAGTGAGTGTCCGGATTCGCGACATCACGGACAAACTGCAGCTGTTTTCTACATCAGAGAGTTACGCGCTGTCCACCCCAACTAACGTCACTAAGGATACGCTGATGCTAAATCAACTGACGACATTATCGGTTGTCTAATTGTCAGTCTCCATGGATTATTAATCAAGTGGGAGGCTCTCTTCAATCTGATACTCCACTTTCCCGGCAACTATTCCGCTCCACAATCCTTCTTTGCAGTAGCGTTTGCCTCCGATGTCAAATATCATGAAGTATGGAACTTCGGCTGTAGCCTCTTGGACAAGGGCACTTGCTTTAACCGTGCTCTTTGGACCCACTTTTACTTTGAATGTGTAGGTCTTTTCTTCTCCGTCAGTGATACTGCTTCCTTCAGTTGTCTCCTTGCTGTATGACAGAGCTGCTGCTATACCGCCAGCCACAAAGTAGAGACCCGCTATAGCGCCAGCCACCGTGAACTTCCACTTGACGCTGACGCTCAAGGATTTCGTGCGTGTGTTCCAGTGCTTGAACGAACAGGACATTTCTTGTTCGAGATCACTTTTATTTTCCAGCGTTTGTGACTCAAAGCACCTGGGTTTTTGGAGATTGATCAAGGTGCACCTGTCTTGGATGAAATCAATAGCAACTAGACGGCAGTCTCCTTGAATCGCTTCAAAGTACCCGTTTGCCTTTTTAATATCTTCTGCAGCATCGTCTTGGTAGAAGAAACCCTTGCACTTCAGACTGTTGGCGGTATGCCAAGCAGAGTACCAGCACATGAGCCAGAGATTATCCGCCAGACTCTTTTCGATTTCCCCCGATTCTACTATTTCTTTACACTTCTGCTGACTTTTGGTCTTGTTGGTTGCAGCCTCGTTCTTATCACCCATCCGCTCGTGGGCCGTAGACCAGGCGCAAGCGAAAGCCATGTCCTTGAACATCAGGCATACCCTCTCTGTAGGAAGCCCAAACTCCATAAACAGCTGGTAATGCTTGTTGGCCTTCTCGAGGCTTTCCTTAGCTTTGTCTTCCTTCCCCGCTTGAGTATAGGAGGCGTGCCATGAAGCCTGCATGGCCAGGTTAAACATCTCTTTGGCAATCTCCACTGGGATCTTGTGAAGGGGATCGCACACGCATCCACTCATTTTGGTTCTGAAACAGAGATCATGCATCAGAAATCTCGGAAAAGGGAAGAATTGGTGTAGGATATTAAACAAAACTTAGAAGCTCATACAGAGATACCGCAGCAAACCCATCATGGAGGTTTGGGTCAAGACGAATAGAGACTCATACACAAATATCAAACCACACCCCTCATGGAGGTTTGGGTCAAGACGAATAGAGACTCATACACAAACATCAAACCACACCCCTCATGGAGGTTTGGGTCAAGACGAATAGAGACTCATACACAAATATCAAACCACGCACCTCATGGAGGTTTGGGTCAAGACGAATAGAGACTCATACACAAACATCAAACCACGCCCCTCATGGAGGTTTGGGTCAAGACGAATAGAGACTCATACACAAACATCAAACCACACCCCTCATGGAGGTTTGGGTCAAGACGAATAGAGACTCATACACAAATATCAAACCATGCACCTCATGGAGGTTTGGGTCAAGACGAATAGAGACTCATACACAAATATCAAACCACGCCCCTCATGGAGGTTTGGGTCAAGGAGAATGGAGACTCATACACAAATATCAAACCACGCCCCTCATGGAGGTTTGGGTCAAGGAGAATGGAGACTCATACACAAATATCAAACCACGCCCCTCGTAGGAGTTTACAGCTATATATTTATAGAGGATCATACAACAAAAATGAAGTTCACTTCTTGAACGCATTCGACATTTTGTTTAATTGACATTTAAACATGAGGGACATTTTTTCTGTCAGCGGGAGACATTAATATATAGCGTTATTGAATACCCTGGAATTTACTGACACAGTGTGCAGATATTTTTATTGATCGCACGCTATGTACCCACCCGAGTAACACTTCACAATAACCACGTCTTATTTGATTCATAATACCACAATCAAACTTTGATGTAAATCTTCTTTGTGCCAGCAGAGGTGGTGGAGTAGCCTTGTGGGTAAAGCGTTCGCTCTTGACGCCAAAGACCCGGGTTCGATTCCTCTCATGGGTACAATGTGTGAAGCCCACTTCTGGTGTCCCCCGAACCGATATTGCTGGAATATTGCTAAGAGCGGTGTAAAACTATACTTACTCACTGTTTTGCCAAACAAAAATATGTGTAACCCCCTTGTGCACCTTGCCGCAAACACCTGGTGTCATCATTATTTGATAGTGATCCATAAACACATACTCTGTCATCGTAACGCATAGTATCAATCACTGGGTTGTCTGGTCCAGACTGGATTGTCTACAGACCGTATTGTATAGGTGCAATACTAATGAATAGTCAGAACAATACAGTCGACTCTCCATCTAGCAGAGATTACTTAAGGATGTGGAAAGGGTTCTGTCCGTTCTATTTACTGAACGTAATATTCAAAGAAACTCCTTTACGGAATCACTTGCTATGTTTGCGTAATGTCATATGCTCGGTACATTTAAACAAATTCCCATGACAAATCTTCGAGCTTCCCAATACCTGTTTGCCTTCAAGATAAATGCAAGATTTAAGTGTGTTCTGGTTTGTTATCGTGTGTTAGTTTTGTGTTTTTCTCTTTTACAGAGATGCTTGTGCTGTACATGCTAAGCCGCGATTGGATGTTTTGTGAGTAATTCAGTGCAAATCAAGAATATTTACATCTTGTAGGCTCTGAATAACACAGTGCACGTATAGAGGAAGCAATGAAACATGGCTTTCATATTCAGTCTACAAGGTTTAACTAACCACGCAGGTCGGCAATACTACACAACGCAGAGGCCACTTAATATAATTCAAACCAGTATATTCAAGTTAGTCAGACAGATATGAACTGCGACACACCCTCTACTGCTGACAAGCTATAGGCGAGCAAACACTGCGACGTGACATTGAGTTGCGCACAGAGGAGTGCATACATCCTCTATGCACCCAGGAACGCCCTCGCCATTCGTCTCATGTAGGAACGCCCTCTCCTCTCTACACTCAGGAGCGGCCTCGCCACTCTACACCCAGGAACGCCCTCTCCTCTCTACACTCAGGAGCGGCCTCGCCCAAGGAACGCCATTGCCTATTTCCCCCAAGGAACTTCCCATCCTCTCATTTCACAGAAATAAACACCCTATTCTCGACTGCCACTCTCATGACTCTGGCCCAGTGCAAACAACCTCTCTCTGGAGATCGGAAGGTGGGTGGTTAGATAGAGGAAAGTAAATTAAAAAGTGGACCTTGTTTTTACCCAGCCTTGTGATGAACATTTCGAGATAAATAAACATTGGTCCGCTTGGGTCAGTTTTTTTCTGTATGAATGGGGCATTCGTGTTCAACCAGAGACCATATAACGCACCTTTCAGCCAGCTTCCGGATAGGCTGCGCAGTACAAGCCGTAGAACTGATAGTTTTGCGCATTGGCTAGAGCCGTCCTTTTATTATACGGTCTCTGGTTCAACTGAGGCATGTCTTCTCATTGGCGTAGGACTGCAAAACCTACGTTAGTGTGAACAAGTACAAACAGCAATACATATAGGTGCATGTTCGTCACCACCGACGGGAAGCATATTGCACACGACGCTAACCCCGTCCACTTTTGCCACTCACCCTTCCCCAGGGGACAGTCGTTCTGCAGGGACATGCATGTAATCATGCATGCATGTCCAGTTGTTAATGCATATTTATCAAATATGAATGTCTTCGATTGTTAAAAACTCTCCGCTTTCAAAGTGAATATGTTCCAGCTTTTCGAAAACAGTTATACCTATGAAAGGTATCCTTTTTGCTATGCTCTGAATAATTTCAATGCAATCATTATGCGCTTGTAGTCTGTGGGCAGTCGGACAAAGGAACATTTCTAATGGCTAATGTCGTAAGGTCAAGGACAGCGCTCTGGGCAGTGTATCAATGTACCATCATAACACATGAGTCACTTTGCTTGACACTTGACACTAGGTGGCGCTGCGTCTTTAGTGTACAGTCAGACATGAACAGACGCTTACAAAGTTCGTAATTGTTCTGTTTGCTTGAAAAAAAGGTTATCGAGGACATTTAAGAGTATTATTAATTGGAAAACGAGGGGCAAAACATTTTTAGCTCCATCTAAACCTAACCCATTTCCACACTTCCCCCATAGATTGCACATCTTCCATGGGTTTGGTTCATATATCGTTATGGCGTTAACAATCTTTTTACCCAATATTTGACCTTCTCAAACGAACGCTGTCTTGGTAGACATTGAAACATTACATCATATTGCTTTACAATTACCAACACGTTTTGAACCTACACCTCTTTAGTGCAGATGGGGCGGATAAAAGATGGGAAGTGCCTCCAGGTGAGTGGAGCTCCCTTGACTGGAGCAGTCACTGACCTCAGCGTGAACAAACAGCCACAGTGCACAATGAGCCACCCTTCGTAATCAACACTGACCTGACCCCGGTATATAACTGAAGTGACCACACGAATTTGGTGAAATTGCTCTTCATCAGAAATACCTATGAAATTATTTTTTTCATACACTTACCTATGCTAGCTTGTATACATAAAGATATGCATTCAAAAGTACGTTTTACCAATACAAACTAAGAGTCCAAAAACACTAGCATACGAAACAAGCATACTCAGCAGTGAAAGAAACGCAACTCTGGCTTTTTATCAAGTTTTTAGACAGAAGGTATAAACATGAACGCTTATTTTTAAGAGATGTCATTTTGTCGAAACTTGCGTAACTTTTGCTGTTCAACACGTGGTACCAGTGTGAAATACATCGCCGTCGAATAGGTAGTTATTGCTTCTCTGTTTCAGTCTCCAACAAACGTTACCTTATGTTTGTGTGAGTGTATATAACTGTGGTATGTGATGAATGGATTAAAGCTACGTTTGCTAACAGATTCATAACGCCCGAATTCAGCGACTCAACATCTAATCAACGGTATAATTCTCAGAAACCATCCCCAACATCGAACAATGAAAACATCAAAGTAGTACCTCAGTTTTCCACAAATAGATTGCAAATACATTCAGTTACGAGAACATATACTGTTTTAGACAACATCGCGCAAAACAAAAGTTTTTACTCGCTGCGTTTGTGTGTTGTACAACTGTTGTCAGTGAAATATTTAATCGAAATCAAAATTGGAAAAAAGAAATATAAAATATAAGAATCGAATCATTTTCCGAAATCTCCACACATGTATGCATGTACCTTTCTCTGATGCACTCTACGTTTGGTGAGCGCAGTGCTCTACCGTAAGTATCACTAGCACATGCGACAGTAACAGCCGCCATAACCATGATAATACCTTGAAATTTATGAGCACATAAATGCGGCAAAACCATTTCCATAATCGGAAAACATGCATATCCGTCTGTGCCATTGTGACTCTAATTTATGCACGCGTTATAATATCTTAATGAATAATAAAATTACGATTAAACCATTTCAGTATGAAATGAAAATATACATGCTATAAACCCTCGTTTGTCTGGCATCCTTGTTTCTGGAAGATCTTCAACAGAACGTAAAGGTTTAGAGACGGAATATGATTCGTTAAAGGGGAAATGTGACGGAGGACGAAACGTTTGCATTAACGAGGCCCCGCTTTCTAAACTGCATTTGTAAATCGACATTTGTATACCATCGGTGATAACACTCATCGATGACACAAACCTGCGATCATACGTACACATATAGGCGAAACTTATTTCGTTTTAAAAACCTACCACCGTCTCCACTGATGTTACATTTAGTTGTACTCATACTAGTACATGATATGTATACTATGTAAAGATATCATGCGGACTTGGGGTAGTTCAGTGGTCAAAGCGCTCGCTCTTCACGCAGGAGGCCCAGGTTCGATACTACATTGCGTGAAGCACCTTTCCGGTGTTCCCTGCTGGAATATTGCTAAAAGCGGCTTAAATGTATGATAAAACTATAATTAAGATTATAAAGGAATCAAATGTTTGATTCAACACATCATCAGTTACAGCATTTCAACATGTCAAGGAAATCGATAAATATTGATGAATAGTGAACGCTTACCTTGATTCTTAATTAGATCTATGCAACTGCAGCGCCCAAAGTCTTTAGCTGAAGTGTCTGTCACCGCTCAGTAGCGATAACTTATAAGCAGCTCACAGAAGGCCCTCCCAGATGACCTACATAAACCCTCCTCTACCTCCCCTCTCTACCTGCTGTTTACCTGTACTTGATAAGGTACCACTGTATTCAGAACATACACGTTTTGTGGGTTGTCACTGTGTTGCACATGTCTTGATAATGTGTGCAGGTATCTTAGACCGGCTTGTGTAGAGTAGGGGTGGATACAGAAGACACTCTATACTGAAGATCAGTAAATACTGTGCCGCATAATGTGGTCCATCACAGACCAAGTAACAAATGGTCAGTCAAATAATCCGTCACATTGAGTTGGTTGGTTGGTTAATGTCGCACTCAGCAATATTACAGGTATATGGCGACGATCTGAAAATAATGGTATCTGCAACAGACAATCCAGTAATCAACAGCATGAGCATCGATCTGCACAACTGGGAACCGATGACATGTGTCAACCAAATCGGCGAGCCTGACCACCCGACCCCGTCAGTCACCCCTCAGGACAAGCATGAGTTGCTGAAGACTATTTGTAACACGGATCTTCGAGACTGGTCACATGGTGTGTGTCTGACCAAAATTGGAACGTGCAGATTACATCACAGAACTGAGCTGTCGTCTCATGCTGCCGCAAGGTTTCTGTATTGTTACTGGGGAAGATTATTCTGCACTGCAGTAAGATCATTGCTGTGAGAGGGAGATCTACCTGTGTTCAAGAGAACGGAAGGCTGGAGTCGGACAGTGGTCTCTAGCTTTAGAATGGATTCAACTCCCCGGACCCGATTATGTCGCGCTTTGTCCTTTATGCGGATGAAGTGATGTCAGCATCCCGAATACTGATCTAAATGTCTGGCGTGGTGGAACGCTGTCAACCACCTGCAGTATTTTGGGTAGTTGATCCAAATGTCTCTTTTCTGTACACCTTGGATGTTGACGGGGCACCTTAATGCCATGAAATCCTCAGTAGCAAATCTTCTGGTATATATATCCTGATGGTGATTTACAACATTTGTATAGCGTTAACTTCCCACATATGATAGCGCCCAGGAATGGAGGCCTCTTTATGTCTCGTGACTATAGCCTCAATTCCTTAATCACAAATGCCTAAATGTGTGCACATTAGCCCCAAAACGACCGAGAAACAACCGAAACAGAATCGTGGCACCAAAAACACTCAAAATGTTATGAAAATGCAGGTATGTTCTTCATGACCTTATTTTGCATGGCAACATGGTGAAATGCATGGTATATTGATATGTACAATATATCTAGTTCCAGAAACAGGCGGCGCTGAAAGCATAAGTGTCACTAAACATGTCTTCATTAATATCCATATTTTGAATACCCACATAGCAAAGTACGCATGAAATATCAGTCATGTCCAGTACCATGTCACTATATGTGCAAATCAAGAATGAGTCAGAAATATCACATGCTTCTGTATATGCAATATTGATATGCTGTATTTCCAATACTGTATTAGATTGATATGCTGTATTTTCAATACTGTATTAGATTATTGTATACAAATTAAATATATTTAATTTCAATCCCTAAACGCGCATATTTCTGTAAGGAGGCTGAAGGGTACAAGAACATATAATTGTAGGTTTTCAAAAGGAAATAGCGACATGTATTATCACGTATGGTGTATCTTGGCAGTCACATTGCATTACTGATACGATGGGGTAGCCTAGTGGGTACAGCGTCCATTCGTCACGCTGAAGACCCTAGTTCGATTCCCCACATGAGTACAATGTATGAAACCATATCTGGTGTACCCGGCGTGACATTGTTTGAATATTGCTGAAAGCGGCGTAAAACCATACTCACACAAGCAAACCAAGCACAAGTCAGACGAGCTATATCGGCTGTGGTGAGATACCATTCAATCTTCAAGTGATCGATCTCATATTCTAATTTGAATTGGCCGCCCGTTCAAAATCCATCTGGAAATAAATGTACCGAAATATAAACAGTATATCATATTGCTTGGATATTTATAACGTTTTCATCTAATCAAACAACTTAGGATTCAGTCTTGAATTATTGACGATACACTGCGCGGAACCAGGACTTCAGTGGTTGCATTTCGGGCGAATGCGATAATTCGTACTCTTAGATTCAAACTTTTATTTTCGGAACATTGGTTGTTGAAATCCGTGACGTAGCAGTATCCATGGAGTGAGTGAGTGAGTTTGGTTTTACGCCGCTTTTAGCAATATTCCAGCGATATCTCGTCGGGGGGCACCAAAAAATGGGCCTCAAACATTGTACCCATGTGGGGAATCGAACCCGCGTCTTCGGCGTGACGAGCGAACGCAATAGTTGCTCTTTCAGTATTCCAGTATTTTCGATGCACCTTTCACAGGCATTAAAAATGATCACTGTTATTGCAACACAAGATATGCAAGCAATGGTGGAAATGAGGAATGCTTTTTCTATGAAATGTAAAATGACACAAATGAATGACAGTCTGCACCACCTATGACATGAACTCGAATAAAAAGTAATAATATTTTTTAAGAACAAACACTTACATGTCATATTCCTCTTGACTGAACACATTCGTATATTCCTTTTGATATAATCCTCAATTTTACAGAGCTCATTTTAAACGTGAATCTTTAAAGACACTTTGAATGAATGAATGAATGAATGAATGAATGAATGAATGAATTTGAAGATCATTTACACATATACCTGAAATATATTTACAACACATTCACAATAGGGGTGCACACACGTACAGAGCAGAGGAAAGGCAGGATCTACCATACACTCTTGAGTGAGGATACCATGGAATACAGGTATTTACAAAATAGTATATTCATACATCCTCATGACATTTCATCTGTGTGGCTGTAACAGGTATTTCACCTCCAGAAATGAAGCATTTCATCATCTGGCAGTAACTCTTTTTCTACAGACACACTGACATTAAAAACATCTAAAAGTCCACGGTGGGTCTACAGACTGTACTTGTTGTCATTACGTTAAAAAAACATTGTGTATGGCGAGCAGTTACTTGAGCAGTTCCGGAGCGGTATTCATATAAGCTTATGCTTGTTTACCAATCCGGTTCCGGAATTGGAAATAAATATGTTTAAATCACTTACTTCACGGTGAAAGCTGTTCTATTGTCGAGCAAGAATGGAGCCGGGTGGAAGGAGGCGAGAACCTGAGAGCTGAAGACTGCAGTGAGCGATGGGAACCAGATGAAGGAATCACTGGGTCGGTGATGTTTGGCTTACCAGAGAAACGAGCCCGGGAGTTTGTTGTTTGATATACCCTCCTTGCGTTACGGAACCTACAGCCATCCGCCAGACAGACGCAGAAGAGCACCTGTTACCATTTCAGCTTTAACTTGATAAATGATATGTCACTGAGATGTAACGTATGTCTGCACAGTTAATAATCTCTATTTGGAGTGGGTGGTTATGATTTTGTGTCCCTTTTAGCAATATGTCAACAATATCAGGGCGGGGGGACACGAGAACCGGGTGTGTGGAATCGAACCCCAGTCCTCGGAGTGACGAAGGTTTTGAACACCAGGCTACCCTACCTACCCCTCTCTTTGGTTTTACCATTTACATATGTCAATATTAAAGCCTAATCATTTGTATTTGTCCATGTGAGTGAGTGAGTGAGTTTACAGCCACATCGGCAGTATTTCAGCTACACCGTTACTGGTAGATGCGAAATAATAGCAATGTCGAGAAACAAATATTGACTTGGTGGCTAGAATGCAGTCCTTATGGTTAAGGTAAGGGCACCCTTTACGATCGTTAGGGTTAGGGCTTGGGGATAGGGTCAGGTACCCTATCCGGTGTTTAGAGAGCGCTAATAGTGCACCCGATAAAGTGCAGTACTCCCGATTTAGTTTCTATTGTGTCTTATGTTTCTTACGAATATTCCATAAATGACGAAATTGTGAATAAAGGGATGAATATGCCGATATGTCTTTGATTTAAGTTACTGAACAGATTTCCAAATACAAAGAGAATATGAACAGTTTAATCGTTCATGATAATGGTATATAATGGTATATGATATGATGCATTGATAAAGTATGTAACGTTCGTTATGACAGCTGTTATAGTGCTAGTTATGACAGTTATTATAGTGCGAGTTATGACAGCTGTTATAGTGCGAGTTATGACAGTTATTATAGTAATAGTTATGACAGCTCGTCCTGCCATTACAGCCAGCAGATCGTCTTTCAGTCTCCCTTGACGATTTTCAACCAATACTGATACATTTATAGCTGAAACAGCTCGGAACAAGAAATCGGTGACAAAACACCATATCTACCAGCAGATAGTGGTAATATTAATAGTTATCTGTCAATTTCTGATTGGCTGAGCCAGTTAGTGTACCCGCTTACAAGTGAGTAACATTTTCTATGTTTCACTTAGAAGTGAGTAACATTTTCTATGTTTCTGTGGAAATGCCGAACTGTTTGCCGACTTCGTTTGCCAGTTGTTGTACTGTTTCGGATGTTGTCTAACTCCGGTACTCCTAATTATGACCCAAAACCCGTGCTTCATACAATTCATAATTAACATTGAAGTGTTCGGAAATAGAAATACGGGTTCTGAGAGCATAAGCAAACATAAAGGTTAGATCAACACATGTCCCTTTGTGACCACTAAACAACTTCTAATGAACCTTAGCCGCTGGAGTAAAAACTAGTCTCTGAAATGAACATACTTTACAGAAAAAAAGACCATAGTAAAAATATAAAATATAATGATATGGAGTCCCATGACGTTCTTCAGCTGTGAAAATCTAGACTTGCTACATTTTCTAGACTTGCGTGTGCCTTGATATATTTGCTTCAGAGTGTACTTGTTACCGCAATGAAAGTAAATGGTTAAATAAACATCCTTTCTATTTCTGCAGAACTGACAGCTGCTGGAACATTTTATATGCTGCCTACTGAGATAAATGTCATGTTTGCGTTTTAAATCTAACCTTGAACATTGCCATGCCTCTTGTAAGGACATACCATGTGTCTGTATATCAACAGGCCTACAGGTGTTATCACTCTCTTCATCTGTAAGATATCCACACGCCGGTAACCTTGGAAACTGAAATATCCGCTCTCCATCTGCCATGTCATCGGTTTGTGTGTGTGTGAGACAGAATGTGACAGACAGAAAGTGAAAATATGCAGAGAGAGACACAGAGAGAGATGGGGGGGGGGGGGGGGGGGGGGGAGTGAGTGGGATAGAGAGTGAGGGTGTATGTGTATTTGTATGTGAGGGGGTGGTGGTGGGGGAGAAGGAGAGACAGACAGGGTATGAAACAGACCGCGAGAGGAAATAAGAGTAAGTGAGTGTTCAGAAACATACCTGTCACGTTTCTTAGACCGGCAAAACAAGAATTCTCTCATGAATGCTATCAGCAATCAGATTTATACTAATAAGAAAAGAAAAGCATAGCTGAAATTTGTCATCATTATTTATACACTTAAGGTCGGTATTACAGGCCAGTCTTGAATCTTGAAGAAAGCCTGAATGAACGTTAACGGTCCATTGGTGCAAGAAACTGGATGTCACAAATGACAAGTGTTCCAAGGTCAAAGTCGCAGAGCAGTCAGTATCTTGGGTGGCCACCATTAGCATCAATGTTTGCTTGGCATCGGCGTCCCATAGACTGGACCAGATTCCGGATGAAGTGTCTGGGAATAAGTTGGTACTCTTCCCTCAAAGCCACAGAGCAGGAAACGTCTACATGTGGCTGAGGGTCACGCTGTCGCACACGACGATCCAGTTCGTCCCACTAATGTTGAATAAGGTTACGATCCGGTGATCGTGAGGGTCAGTCAAGAATCTGAACGTTGTTCTGGACAAGGAAATCCCTGGTTATTTTTGCTGTATGCGGCCGAGCGTTATCATGCTGAAAAATGACGTTCTGGCGCTTCACGAAAGGAAGAACATGAGGTCTGATGATTTCATCACGGTAACACCGAGCTGTCAAATTACCCTGTACCTGAATGAGATCTGTCCTGCCACTGTACGGGATGCAAGCCCAAACCATGACATTGTACCACCAAATCTGTTCACTTCCTGTACACAGTTTGCAGCATAGCGTTCGTTATGACGACGACATTCACGTGCTCTTCCGTCGGGACGTATGTAACGTGACTAATCACTGAAGATAATATTTCTCCATCTTTGCAATGGCCATGGGAAATGTTGGCGACAAAACTGTCTGCGTTGTTGCCGATGTTGACGTGTAAGGACAGGTCCTCACAAAGGTCTTCTGGGACGAATACCAGCCTCACGTAAGCGGCTCCTCACAGTTTGACCAGAAATTGTTCAGGCACTACAGATGTTGTGGAGGATGCTGTGGTGAACTTGAAGCCGAATTAACCTGTCCTTTAGATACAATATTCAGTTCGTAATCCCGCGCCCTCTACCGCAAAGGGTTGTGTCCCTTGGAGCACTCTTTACGAATATCCTACACTTCCTTTGGAGACAGAACTCCGTCCTAGACAAGCTGTCACTAATGTCTGGTGAAATAACGTACGCGCAGCTTGTAATTGAACCAGTTCGGCAAACACCGACAACACCGCGTGCGGCATTTTCGGGATGTACGGAGCAATTGTTTACAGTCCACCTATGATAGGTGTTCATTGTTTGGAAGCTGTTCGCCTCGAAGTTTCAACTATGGATTTCAGGCAAGTTGTAAGGTATGTTAACGCTTTTATTGGATCAATAGACAGCTAAAGTGAGTGCATATGTCCCAATATATATAATAAATGCTAAAATATTGCCGAAAGTGGGTGAAATTGTGCCTTAAATCCGTGCCTCTATTAAGTAATCTTATTTTCGATGAGGGTCCTAGTGCATGCAAGAGAAACAACTCTTAGACAACAAGGTCACCTATCACCCCATCCCCGAATCATAAAATATTTCAGATAGAAAATCGGAAATGTCAGACATTTAGTTGAGGAAGCTCTTACTTGACCTTCACTTTTACTCCTATTCACCTACATCCAGCAGTATATAAAAGTCTTGTATAAACTCACCGCAAACATCGTGCCGACGGGCCTGGCAACTCGGTTGGAGCTGTTGATAGAGTCAGGAGCTCTGACCTTCAGTACCATCTGTTGTTATTTAGACTAACTGTGTTAATCTGGCATCGATACCACGTTAATGTAACCCAAACATAATAAACAGAGGATGCTGTCATGCAATACAAAACATTTTCTTTTTAGCATTACAGATATGCAATACTGAGCTGTCGATCCTAAACATTACTAGAGGCATGTGTGATTCGTTACGTATTTCGGCGCGGCTGTTTTGTTACATATGTGTAATTTGTATATGTCAGCAACTACGTGCATGATTTAAGAGTGAGTCAGTCAGTGAGTTTAGTTTTACGCAGCACTCAGTAATATTCTAGCTTTATGGCTCCGATCTTTAAATGATCGAATCTGGACCAGACAATCTAGTGATCAACAGCGTGAGTATCAATCTACGCAACTGAGATACGATGAGATGTGCCAACCAAGTCAGCGAGCCTGACCACACTACACTGTTAGTTGTCTCTTACGACAAGCTGGGGTTGCTGAAGATCAATTCTTACCCGTATCTTCACGGGTTCATAAATTACAAAAAATGAACAGAGGTTTAAATTAAGTAAAATGGATAAAAGTATTTAGGGTGAATTCTAAATGCGTGTTATGCAATTATTTCAAACTTTTAATTTCACGTGAATTCTCCAACATTGAAATGTGTTAAGTTATTTTTTGACATACATCCTTTTGCAATAAAATTCTGCGATTAGGACTAGCGTCTGAACACACATCAGCTCTGTAAAATTGTCTGTTCAGTGTTCCTTCAAACACTTGTTATTGTACAACTAAACCCACGTTCAGTTCACTGCTTTTACCACATGAAAACACGAACAATACACCCGCCATGAGATTTGTTAACACAATACCGTCTGACGGATCGTCTGCTGTGTGAGAGCTTTTTTCCGACATCTCCCAAATCTGAGACTTGGGGTATGTAAACACGCATCGAAAACTTCCATTGGCGTTTCTTTAAGTTGTATAATGCATTTCTTTCCTCATATAAAGATATCCCTATCATTGCCACCTCAAGAACACCGTGGGTCAGGGTGTCCTACTGGTATCGGCCCCTAGTGTAAACACCCAGTACAAAACATGAGGTGTAGGCGATATAAGGTCAGGCCCAAAACATGTGTGACGCTTCTCCACTGAAGAGGAAGATATGGTGTATTGTAGGAAGGTTGTCAAAGCACATTCAGTAGGGAAACTTTCTATACTGAAGTGAAAAAGAAAGTACACACATGGTGTTATGGGAAAATATTAAAAAACTGAAAAAGATGAAAAGACCCAGACAAATATTCTCAAACGTGTTTTGACAGTGACTCACAAGTCACAACCACTGAATACGTATCGCCAAAACACCATTGATATCTTTTACAGCGTTGTGCGTGGGATATTATATAATCATCATTATGCTGAATCGCATGTACATGTTATGTACTTTAAGCATACAGCACCGTCCTTGAGATTGTTAGTGGTATATCCGTTAAATGTACACTTCAAAATGTCAAGAACGGAACGAGAATGAGCCATTGGTAAGTGACAGATGGCTTCGAACAGCCATATTGCCACAACGTTCGGCTGTACAAGGCAGGTCATCATCTGACTATTTACTGCTTCAGTCAGACTGGCCAGACATCTGATAGTCCAAGAACAGGAATACCAAGAGTGGCCAACTCGTAAGATGACGATCACGTGCGCATGCTCCATCCGCTGACCGTATGGTGACGTCATCAGCATCAACGGGTTGGGTTGTGAAGTTGTGAAATGAGGACGGAGACAGAATGTTTTGGTAGGGAATGAGGAAAGATGTGACGACAAGCTAAATATTTTGCCTGGAAATGACGATAAAAGCAAACTGATTGGGGCGACCGTTGGTTGCGGGTGTTATGTATTGCAAAGGACGCTGTGGCTGCTTTGTCGTTTCAAACATGAAAACATACCTCGACCAAGCTTTAACGTGTCTCCGTGTTATTTTGGTTTGGTTGGCTTGTTGTTTATCGCTTCACGCAGCAATATTCCGTCTGTGTGTCACAGTCGTATAATCCAGTCTGAACCGGACAATCCAGTGACCAGCAGCATGAGCAAAGCCATATCCAAAGTTTCACATATGTGTATAATGTGATTCACGAGATATGAGTATATATAACATTTGTAACATGACCACTCAAAATGAAAACGATATGTCATTTGGTCCCTGTTCATGGTATGTCCTCAGATAATATCATACAAAATATGTTCAGAATGGTATTGAATGTATTCCCGTCATAATCAACAGCTAGAGATTTGGATTGCTTGATTTAAGGACACCCCGACTTTGATCTTTCACAAACATTGTGTCAGGATATTCAAGCTGGCACTGTTTACAATACATTGGGAGCCGCTACTAGTGTGACCATCCAGTATTAGGCTGAAGCTCTTGGCATCATGTAGGAATAGTGAAAACATTAGAATCAGTTATATCCTTATGATGAAGTCAGTTGGAGGGGGGTGGGTAGCGTCTCTGTAAATAATCAAATCTGGACCAGACAATCCAGTCATCAAAACATCAATCGAAGCAACTGGGATACGATGACATGTGTCAACCAAGTCAGCAAGCCTGACCACCCGATCCCGTTAGTCGCCTCTCACGACAAGCAAAGATTTGTTGAAGACCTAATCTACGTGTAAATGAACACCTGGTGTCAACAGCGTGGACTGTCAGTAATGCATTCCTGTAGGTTTCACTATGTTCCCCTTAAAACAAACCGTATTTATTTCCTAGGACAGTAAACACTGGATATTATTTTGTATAGAGGTTCTATAGACATTATGTACATCATTGAACCTTGCACGCTGGGTTTGGGTACACGAATACTGCTCCCGTCACCTAGAGAAAGACTCCAGGCTTTTGAGACAGAACAGAGGACACCAACAATGTACCAACCTAAATATGTTGCTAGACGGGTTTGTGAATATGTACACAGTACAAAGACAAACACAGCCGAAATGTTGTTTTTTGACAGTCTTGCAATGCTTCACTTAGATTTCAAAGCACTCTGTTGTGAGGCGCTTTAGCTTGTGTACTGACGCTTTCATGTTTGCACGTATACGCATGTTTGCACTGATATCAGGTGGAAGTAATTTCTGTCAGTAATTTGTTTTCGGTTTCTTTCTGGGTTGTAATAGGTCAGTAATTGTCTGGACAAACGTTTATGTCACTGTTTGAAAAAGCGACTTTTGCAATACCACAAATGTCGTGATGATAATGATTGTCGTTGTTGTAGATGCTGTTTCCGTGGTTGATGATGTTGGACAGTTGTAGGATGGGGACCTTTACCAGGCTGGATCAAGACATCACTTTGCCATTAGCGAACGTATCGGTCCCTAGGTCAGCCAATCCCATAGAGCTTCTTGTCCCTACTTGTCAATCAGGCATACCAATGATAAATGACAAAACACTGAACTATGTATGCAGTACGTGTTTAATACTAATACAAGTAATACAAGTACTAATGTTTTTGAGACTGCATAGTCCAAATGAATGCCAGTTTTCTACCTGCTTGATCGTTGTTAATGTCTTCAAACATACCCATACTTACTTACAAAGAAAGGTATGTGTGAAGTGTGATAATCAGATGTTCATGTGGTTTCTCAAAGAAGGACTTGATGTCCAATTACCCAGTTAGCATCCCGCTATCTCACTCACGTATTCGTCATCCTACCAACTCATTCACTACCCCGTTATCTCACTCACCCACTTACTTCCACTACCACCAGCTCATTCACTACCCCGTTATCTCACTCACTCACTCACTCACTTACCCTCCCACTAACTCATTCACCACCCCGTTATCTCACTCATTCACTCACCTCACCTCCCACTAACCCATTCACCACCACGTTATCTCACTTACTTCCACCACCACCAGTTCATTCACCACTCCGTTATCTCACACACCCACATACTTATCATCCAACTAACTCATTCACCACCCCGTTATCTCACTCACTCACTTACACTACACTAACTCATTGACTATCCCACGTATCTATTCATTTTCCGTTTCACCTACTCAACACTCATACAATCAGTCTTCCACCCGCTTACCACCCTTCTACTCACTCCTCCATACCCCGCTCTTCACTCAGCCTGTCACTCACACCCTTCATCTCACAGCCAGCCACCTTTAGGAAGCCAGCTTTAGAAATGTAAGTTCAGCTTTAGGAGGAATGGCAGCATCCAGTCACGAGCTATTCACTGTGATCTCGGCCATCCAATGAAACCATCCATCTTTTCGTGTATTGTCGGTATGTAAGACGGTAGGCGACTAAGATCTACGTTATTTGGGTGGTTTCTGTTGGTTCAGGGCACAATGCATTCATACAGTTTATCCTTGATCTAGATTCCCACACTTGGTGGGGTTAGAGAGGCCATGTTCAGGTGAGGTGTGGAGAAAGGTCAACAGCGCTGTGCCGAAGGTCTCTGCACCTCTACAGAGTGCGTTGCTGTCTTACTAGTCTGGATGGACTGTCATAAAGGCCCTGAAAGAAGCACATACACGTAAACCCATCCAAGTCTCATGAATGTAGCAACTCTAGATTACCCCAGGGAACAAAGTGCCTGGGCTCCTTTTAATTATATCATAGGATTATAATTTACTAACTGTTTGTTTTTCTGTCAAGTTGCTCATTTCAGAGACTATATGTTAGTCTATAGCCCGGACTAATGTCGGTTTCATAATAAATTACTAGCTGTATGTGGCGGTGGGATAGCCTAGAGGTTAAAGCATTGGTTTGTCACGCCGAAGACCTGGGTTCGATTTGTGTGATGCAACAATTTCCATAGAGGAGCTTTTGAAAGAGTGAGGTTGAGGTCTGAGTGTTATTGTGAAAATGCTAGGAGGAGGAACGACCGTCTGCGGTTGGTTGGTTGTTGTTTAACGCCACACTCAGCATTATTCAAGCTATATGAAGGCAGTCTGCAAATAATCGAGTCTGGACAATACAGTCCAGTGATCAACAGCATGAGCATCGATCTACGCAACTGGGATACGACCATTTGTGGGTCCCTTTATTCATCTCATCTGGAAAGCATGGGCTACTGCAGGTGAATTCCAACCCAGATCCTCACTGGTCGAGAGCATACGGGGATGAGGGGAGCATAAGTAGGCATGGGTGAGACTCAGTGGAGAGCGTATAGTGGTTGCATTTTGTTGAGTTTGCTTTGAGGGAGGGAGTGGGGTGAAATGCATGTGGGATTGGGGGGGGGGGTCGATTGGAATGCATGTGGTGTGACTGGAGGGCATGTCGGGTTGATGGAGTCAATTGGAGAGCATATGGGATTGGCTGGGGTTGATTTGACGGCACCTGGGTGAGGTTGGGTGGAGTTAAGTGGACTACGTGAGGGTTTGTGTGGAGTGTATATGGGTTTAAATGCGTAATAGAAGTGACTGTTACTAAAAGGCTCTCATGTCTAAATTTCAGCCATATGTCGTGCACACATCCCACGTCTCTCAGAGAAGCTTGTTCAAGGTATCGTACGTACGTTTCATTGACCCCGCTGTAGGTCAGGTGATTATGATGTTTGTGGCATTGCTGGTTATACGTAATGGTGAAAGTGGTTTGAAAGTTTTCACATTTATGTGTGTTATTTATGTGAACATATTTAAATTGTCAAATTGTCAAATACACATAAACCACCTGGTACCAGTGTATGGTCACCTGTAGTCTGTCGTACAGACCCTGATGTATATATATATCCAAGAGAGCGCTGTTAGTCTAGGTCACCTGGACTAAGACGAGAAGAATTACGTACCTTATAAGATGGATTTGCAGGACCATGCCTTTGCCCCAACAATAAGCCGTCACAACGTGATTTTACTGAAAAACTGTAGACGTTGTCTAAGGCGCGCACTGAACCTATGGCGAGTTACTCCCCTTCTCAGATAACTCTTCTCATGGTCTTTAACCGTGTACACACTCATTCACACCTTGATGTCCTGGTCAGAATATTATTATATGAGTTCGAAAACGGCAAGGTACCAGGCGTATGATATCAATCCTCCAATTCCAAATCTAAGTGAAAATTATGAAGACGATACTAAAAACTGTTCCGAACAGTTCTCATTAAAATCAAGCTTCTCTGAAATATATGTTAATTGTTGGAATCAAGTACAGCGAGAGAGCCTCATGACCTGTTATGTGTCGACTTCTCATCTGAAACAATAGAACACAGACATCTACATACAAAAGAATCCAATAGAAAAACAACCCTGTCTGAATCATCAAAGGAATTCTATAAATGTTAAGTTCACTAAGTTCACAAATCATGACAAGGAGGGGTGGCGGGGTGGCCTTGTGGTTAAATGGTTTGCTTGTCATGAGAAAAGTCGGGTTCGATCCCCACGAGCGTACAATGTGAAGCCCATTTCTGGTGTCTCCCGTCATGAGACCCGTGAAGGTCCGGGGTAGAATAGGCCTTCAGGAACCCATGTTTGCCATAACAGGCGACTCTACTTGTTGCAGGAGGCTGGTCAGACTCGCTGACTTGGTTGACACATGTGATTGGTTCCCAATTGCGCAGATCGAAGTATAGTATCTGCCACGTCACTGCTTACATTACATAGTACATTCCTGGCAACTGATTATTGCCAAGGCACACTTTTATGAACTTCTTACTGACTATCAACAGAAGCAGTGTTATATAACCAAAACAGTTGTTGGCTACGCCACTTCATACCAGTAACTGATCGAACAAGTGATTAATAGTAAATCACGTTCCTCATTTATATACCCAAGAGGGGTGTCACACCACACCCTGGTATTTAAAGAAAATAGAAAATATTTCCATCTCCAAGTGTTGGAAACGCATGAAGCGCTCGTATAATATTCAGTACGGTCACAAAATCGAAAATGTCATTTTCCTTCCACAGCTTGTTGTTATTAGTGATAATGCAATAGACTGCGGTTTAGTGGCAAATTAATGTTTCCAAATACTGCTCCATTTTGGCCAAAGTTTCACTCCTATTCTGAACAAAGAAAAACCATAACTCCGTTCAAGGAGCAGGAATGAGTTTTTAGTTTTACGCCGCTTTAAGCAGTATTCCAACAATGTAACTAAAACGAAATGCGTTTCAGACTGTACCCATGTGGAGAGTCGAACTAGGGTCTTCGGCGTAACGAGCGAACGGTATAACCATTAGACTACCCTGCCGACCTTTGAAAGAACAGAAAAAGGACGCTGAAGTCCAGAGAGTACGCGTCCCAAACGTTAGTGTTTTTGAGTAGTATCTCGCATAGATATCAAACATGACGCCTAAAGTCAGCTTGAATTGAGCAAATGCTGTTTTAGGCCGTATCACCAATATTACAGTTTTTCGAAGCGAGTCGTTTCAGGACAAACTGTGATTGTCTATTGCCGTAGGTGGCCGTGTCTGTAGCGGCCACTAGCGGGTAAACAACTCGTCCCACGTTCTAATCCGCACATGTGACAGAGAAGCCCACTTTCGTGACGCCTGAACAGCATATATGTAATGGAAGCATCCTCACCACTGCCCTGGTCAAGGGGCCAGCATCACAAAGCGATCTTAGCTCTAAGGTGATGACAAATACGTCAATATAGGCTTACGACCATCGTAAGGTCGAAAACATACCCACATACTTAAACCACTTGTAAACTCAATACGCCATCATATTCCCCATAAATCTAAGCACAATATCGATATGGTACATGTATAAAATACGCTTGAACCTGGGGCGCGACGCCTCATTGTTGGACAGGGGAGACTATAAAACGCCACAAGACGTTTCTTATATATCGAATTTTCCGTGAAATCTTAGGAAGTGATTCAGAAAATATTCTATTAAATGATCTCAATAGACTCAATATTCCCGTGGCATTTGTCGCCACAAGTCTATATCAGCATCAATCGAGTTTATTCTGCCCGTGTAATTGTTGGGGAACACGTGTTGTCTAGTATTAATAACCATCGCGAGATGTAATCGATGTTGTGAGTGTATTTGAATATATTTGCCACTTACTTCTCCATCTCCAGTAACATGTGGGCAGGGATAACAGATGAGGAAGCTTTTCAGCTTAACTTGTGTGTTAGGACATGTCTTTCATGCAAGTGGCCACCTGACTGTGGACAGCCTCTTTGAGGCTAATCAGTTGTCGCTCTTTGAACCAATTACGATTGGATAATTCATAATAAAACATATTTTCAGGTTTGACATTGTTCAAGGCTATTGAAGTAGTTCAAATTTGAGGTGTGATTGATGGGTGAGTGTTGAGGGAGGTGGTTGAACGTGAGGAGTGTGTGGTTAAAGAGAGGGTTGAATGAAGAGAGACCCGGGAGTGAAGGGGGTGAATATGAGGGTGTGTGGTGAGGGAAGGGGTTGAATGTGAGGTGTGTGGTGATGGAAGGGGTTGAATGTGAGGTGTGTGGTGATGGAAGGGGTTGAATGTGAGGTGTGTGGTGAGGGAAGGGGTTGAATGTGAGGTGTGTGGTGAGGGAAGGGGTTGAATGTGAGGTGTGTGGTGAGGGAAGGGGTTGAATGTGAGGTGTGTGTGGTGAGGGAAGGGGTTGAATATGAGGTGTGTGGTGGGGAAAGGGGTTGAATGTGAGGGAGTGTGGTGAGGGAAGGGGTTGAATGTGAGGGAGTGTGGTGAGGGAAGGGGTTGAATGTGAGGTGTGTGGTGAGGGAAGGGGTTGAATGTGAGGTGTGTGGTGAGGGAAGGGGTTGAATGTGAGGTGTGTGTGGTGAGGGAAGGGGTTGAATATGAGGTGTGTGGTGAGGGAAGGGGTTGAATATGAGGTGTGTGGTGAGGGAAGGGGTTGAATGTGAGGTGTGTGTGGTGATGGGGTGGGTTGAATGTGAGGGTGGTGTGTGGTGGGTAAGACTGTTGAATGTAAGGTTGTGTGGTGAGTGGAGGGTTGAATGTGAGGGTGGAATGTGAGGGTGCGTGGTGAGTATGGGGAGTGATTTGTGAGAGATGGGGTTGAATGTGAGGGTGTGTGGTGAGGGAAGGGGTTGAATGTGATGGTGTGTGGTAAGGGAAGTGGTTGAATGTGTGGGGCGTGTGGTAAGGGAGGTTGTTGAATGTGAGGGGTGTTTGGTGAGGGTGGGGTTGCATGCGAGGTGTGTTTGGTTACCTAGGGACTGGGTTGAATTTGAGGGGTGAGTGGTGGGGGAGGTAGTTGAATGTGAGTGGTGTTTGATGAGGAAGGCAGAGCTCCAGATAAGGCGCGTATTTGCGTATCTTAATCAATAAAAATCCCATTTACTCATTTAGTTACAAATCTGGGTGTACAAAAACGCATAAGAATCACTTGAAAGCCAATAGGTCTATAACACCTTGAGTACATTACTCAGATAGCAGAATTGGTTTGCGTATGATTCGTCGTGGCGCACAAACTCTACAACAGCATTAGTTAATGGTAGGCGATGCCTATATATACATATACTACTTTAGCCACTGTCCGGGATATATCTAATAGTCACATGAAGTGGGGGAAGATGTTGAATGTGAAGTGTGTGGTGAGGGAGTGGGTTGAATGTGAGGGTGAGTAGTGAGTGAGATGGCTGAATGTGATGAGAGTGTGGTGAGGGAGAGGGTTGAATGTGAGGGAGGGGGATATTGTGCTGAGTGTGTGGTGAGAGAGGGGTTAGTGTGATTGGTGTGAAGAGTGTGTGGTGAGAGAGGGTTGGTGTGAAGAGTGTGTGGTGAGAGAGGGGTTGGTGTGAAGAGTGTGTGGTGAGAGAGGGGGTAGTGTGATGAGTGTGTGGTGAGAGAGAGGTTGGTGTGAAGAGCGTGTGGTGAGAGAGGGGTTGGTGTGAAGAGTGTGGTGAGAGAGGGGTAATGTGATGAGTATGTGGTGAGAGAGGGGTTAGTGTGAAGAGTATGTGGTGAGAGAGGGGGTAGTGTGATGAGTGTGTGGTGAGAGAGAGGTTGGTGTGAAGAGTGTGTGGTGAGAGAGGGGTAATGTGATGAGTGTGTGGTGAGAGAGAGGGTTAGTGTGAAGAGTGTGTGGTGAGAGAGGGGGTAGTGTGATGAGTGTGTGGTGAGAGAGAGGTTGGTGTGAAGAGTGTGTGGTGAGGGAGAGGGTTGAATGTGAGGGTATGTGGTGATGGAGAGAGTTGAATGTGAGATGTGCGGTGAGGGAAGGTTGTTTAATGCGAGGGGTGTGTAGGGTGTGAAGGGGTTGAATATGTGTGGTGTGTGGTGAGGGACGCATGGTGTGATAAAGTTGTAACAACTTCTCTCTCTTGAGACGAAAAGGGAAGGTATTGAGTGCGATCTACTTATACAAAGGTGTGTAAGGTTAAGATATTGTTACTGAAGTAAAACACTAGCAATGTATAATGGATTTTACGACATTTGGGGCAATTAGCGTTCCGTATCCGTGTAACTTTGGTGAAAATATTTTGCCACTTGAGTTACTCACGATACTGTCATATTTTTAATCTAACAGGTGTATTGACGTAAACTACGTTATTGAAACTCGGCTGTGCAAGTTGATCAGTCAATTTTCTCTCCCTACTATCGTATGTATATAGTAAATCATTAACACGGGGTGACCAGGCAAGTGCTATCTGCAAATCACAAGCAGCAGGTGTGTATTTGTCGTTGTGTAAATTTACACAAGACACCAGGCGAAATGCTTTAGTAGATGGTGTTATAAAACAATGGGTAAACTTACAACAGTGCAAATATATTGATCAAAAAGCGTAAATTGTTTTTAAACCTCGAGTCTACAAACTAGTATGGATTTTTTTCTAAAATAGGAAATATGTGCATATAACTGAGTTATTCAGGCCTTGGGCTATACCTGACTTATTGGGTAGGGATAAAGGGGGTTTTGTTAGTGGATGCAAGCTGCTGAACCCCTGTGACGTCATCAAGCACATGATCAATACCGTGGCCGGTGTTGACTGACAAGTGAAATCCACAACAGGTTGTCCACAGGTCTTATGCACATATACCAGTGTATTTACTAACTCACCATGGTCTCGATTCTGTTGACAAGTATTGTCGACTGGGGCTCAATATTAATTTTACTCGTGCAAATGCAGGTTTACCTTGAAAACGATTTTCAAAATTCGGTCAAAAAGTAAGGAACGAGCATATATCAAATCGTGTCCTTTAATGTGACATGTAGTATACTGGGATGACTATTTCATTTTCGTGTTCATTGTTTCTTGAACACATTGTGCCGTTAGTATGTGATAGTGAATAAGGGAAACGCATAGGCTGGCGGTGGGGTAGCTTAGTGGCTAAGGCCCTCGCTTGTCCCGACGAAGACCTCGGTTCGATTCCCCATATGGGTGCAAAGTGTGAAGCCTTTTCTGGTGCCATATTGCTAAAAGATGCGCTAAAACATACTCTTTCATAGATTGCGCGAGTGAGTCAGTCAGTCGGTGAAAAAGGGTGCGTGCTTAATGTGTGCGCTTAAACTTTGAATAAACGATATCCTATAACACTACACTACTGGGGGGTGAGGGGTGTGTGTGATTGTTTGTACATAGATTCTGGTGTGTGTGTGTGTGTGTGTGTGTGTGTGCGTGCGTTTGTGTGTGTCTCTATGTGTGTATGTGTCTGTCTCTGTGTGTATGTGTCTGTGTGTCTGTCTATGTCTGTCTGTGTGTGCGTGTGTGCGAGTGTGCGAGTGTGTGTGTATTTGTGTGTGTGTGTCTTACGCTAAAATAGAGAGTAAACAGTGATGTAGGTCAACGGTGATCAAACCGTTTACAAGTTGCTACCAACGGGTCCGTTGCAAGATTATACAATAAATACCTGTGGGGGATGGGGTGATTGTTTGTACATAGATTCTGGTGTGTGTGTGTGTGTGTGTGTGTGTGTGTGTGTGTGTGTGTGTGTGTGTGTGTGTGTGTGTGTGTGTGTGTGTGTGTGTGTGTGTGTGTGTGTGTGTGTGTGTGTGTGTGTGTGTGTGTGTGTGTGTGTGTGTGTGTGTGTGTGTGTGTGTGTGTGTGTGTGTGTGTGTGTGTGTGTGTGTGTGTGTGTGTGTGTGTGTGTGTGTGACGGCATTCACTTTGCTTCTCCATAAAATAACTCACGTATGATGCTGATATGAACATATACAAGCATCTTGTTTTGGACAGACTTCCGCTTTTTTCAACATACTGAGTATCTATAAACTGTCCATATTATGGAATAAATCTGACGGTTGTCATGTCACATTCATAACTCGATAAGATTAAATTCAGGCAAACCGTAAGTTTTCAATCGAAACAACGACAAATCAATGTGATCGTAAATAATCTGCGAAAATATCCCCAAATTAACATATAGATAACGTACCGCACAAAAATTAAAATTATAGATTTTTAAAAAAAACATTGCATGAGAAAATAAATTTGTCACTTTTCTGGAAGAATGGATGCCCAAGCTGCCTCCAACAAAGGCACAAATATTTTATCGAAAGAAAACATGAATAATATGAAATGACAATTAGATCATCATAACAAATTTACATCTTTTAGGCACTCTTTCAAACAGATTGTCAAAAGTCTTCATTGTATGATATGAGTGTAAACGCTCACAGCCTCACAGATGGTATTGACTTAGAGAAAATCTTATACTGATTTTTGAACCGCTGGAAAGGCATGTATCTTTAGCTACTGTTTTGACACACTCTGTTTATAAATGGAAACCCAAGATAAAGAAGAGATTTATAATGTGCGTTTTGTATTTTTTTACATCTGATCTGATTGGAGTTGGGGGAAGAAATGTAATTTTATCAACACGTTGGTTCTCAACTGATTCTTTGCCACCCGACTGCACTTCAACTGCGCTCTCAGCGAAATGTGATTATTACAGCAAGGCATGGTCCATACGACCTGTCAATCAAGTTGTCATTGATCAGTGACGCAGCGGCAGCTCAAATCAAATTACCATTATATTCCAAATAATATGATTTGTTCCAACGTAAGGCGGGCTATAAAGAGTGTTTTCGGACAGCGTTAAGGGCGACATGTGTGATAACACACAAAACAAATTTCAAACAGGACAAATCCATTACCCAATCGTTTTAGTTAAAATCGTTTAAGCGTTTTTGTTGATATTTAATAAGAGCAAATGTGAATATGATTGATCGTTTAGACGATGTGTTAGTTTATTCGCTTCTGATGCACTAAATCATTTTCAGCGGAAAGTTCTTTTAAAAATGTAAAAAGTGAAAAACAAACAAACAACAAAACAATGGGCACTGAACGTCATATAGAAACGTGCATGATAGCATTTGTGAACTTTAAACAATTACATATTTTGTTTATTTGTTTGCTCTTTAACGCTACATGTAAAATATGAAGGAACATCGATCTACGAGAATGACATGAAATGGTAAGAATCAACGATGTCAGCTAGCCTGACCAACCGATTCTGTAAGTCGCCTCTTACGACAAGCACGGGATGATCGACACCTATTCGAACCGTATCCTGACAGGTCCGGCACTACGTAAAAGGGTGTAACTGTTCACAGATACAGCGTTTCGTTTAACTGATATAATTAGTTTAAGTAGATCTAAGCGTGTACATGAATTCAGGGGTAATAACTATATCCAAATTCCGTCTGTATGTTATCAAACAATAGGACACACTTTTCAGATACATCTTGAGCGTTTGAAATTACAAATGACATCTAAACCTTTAAGATATTATGTGAAAGCTACACGAAATTTCCGATAGTGCAAGTAAGACAAAATACCAGGAATAAAAACGTAAAGCTTTAATCAACAAACATGACAAATCTCTGCTAAAGGCTTACTCAATTGTTCATTGATTCATGTGTGCATTTATGAAACACGATCTAATAATCGCTGTACCGGGTATTCACCACAATGTGAAGGGTACTGTCCCATCTGTGACACCCGTTCCAGATATGTGATATACAGTGGTGATCTGAATGAACACAAGGATATATCGTGAGACATAAATTGAGGCTTTGAACGTAGTAAACTTAATCAAATATCGTTTAAATTATATACCGCATTTTGAACTCACCGGACTTGTTATGCTATGCCTCAAACGTTATGAAAATTAAACACCAGGGTATCCTTTGTTTTAAACATATTTTATTTGAACATGGAAAAGGGAAAATGGAATAGAAGTTATCCATCTTAGGAACGCCCCTTCCCAGAAGTTACAATCATATGTCATATTTACAATATGAAAACATCAGGGATTTGTTGAATTTTCAAGGCTTCTTTCACGAAGCAACCTTTACTAAGGTTGACCTTAACTCACATTCTTAACCATTGCACAAAGGTTACCTTAGTGACTTACGATCACCTTAGCGCTTTGTGAAAGGAGGCCCTGGAGTGCAGGTTCGATGCTGCAATGAGTATCAGCAGGGAAACTCTATGTTGTAGATTATCCCTGGTATCAGGAGGAGCTCCAGCTGTTCTTAAAACCAAATGAACAAACTGACGGTTTAGAGTAAAACATATAGAAACAGGCTATGGATTTGATGAGATCTCCATTAAATGACACTGCAATGCCCCTCTTTTCCCTTCCCCCACACCATCCCCATTGTTACCTCATCAATAAACTACTGATATGATTTATCAGCAAAGCTCGACCCTGATGAGAGGGATGCTGGCATATGAGATACTCCGTTACAAGTGTAATCACGTTGCGTTGATACGAATCTCCATCATCTGGGTCAATGCCCCTTTTCACCGTGGGTAATTTGAACTTGTTTGTCCTAATTACCATACAAATAACTCGCCGTTAACTCTGCCGGGATCTTCGGAAATCAACTCCATTGGCAGGCTGGATCTAGCACTCAGCTCACTTCAGTCCCATGGAGCATAGCGGCGAGACGCCATATTTGAACTTTGCGAGACGCCATATTTGAACTTTGCGAGACGCCATATTTGAACTTTGCGAGACGCCATATTTGAACTAACGTGTTCTCATGATTATGACATAGCACGACTTCATCATAGACTTTGTCCACGTGGAACATGTTTAGTTGATACCTATATGCTTCCTTGCTTCAAAGTCAGATGATATTTACCATTACATGTGATAGTAGTTGTTTGGAGGATGGCGGCTGTGGCAGTGCACGAACCACATTAGACTAATGCGAATGTATGCAATTTTGATAGTAACAAACCAACCTATGTAAATTAAAAAGGAGCAACAGGGAGACCAGAGATTCAGAACCTGAACGTGAGGGAATCTAGACTTGCTTTATTCACAACTTTAGCATTGCAGACAGGGCTAGGCAGTAGGGGACATAATGTGGTTCAGGGACTGTGGGACAGACTACATTGCAGAGAGGGCTAGGCAGTAGGGGACATAATGTGGTTCAGGGACTGTGGGACAGACTACATTGCAGAGAAGGCTAGGCAGTTGGGGACATAATGTGGTTCAGGGACTGTGAGACAGACTACATTGCAGAGAGGGCTCGGCAGTAGGGGATATAATGTGGTTCAGGGGCTGTAAGACAGACTACATTGCAGAGAGGGCTAGGCAGTTGGGGACATAATGTGGTTCAGGGACTGTGAGACAGACTACATTGCAGGGAGGGCTAGGCAGTAGGGGATATAATGTGGTTCAGGGACTGTGAGACAGACTACATTGCAGAGAGGGCTAGGCAGTAGGGGACATAATGTGGTTCAGGGACTGTGAGACAGACTACATTGCAGGGAGGGCTAGGCAGTAGGGGACATAATGTGGTTCAGGGACTGTGAGACAGGCTACATTGCAGGGAGGGCTATGCAGTAGGGGACATAATGTGGTTCAGGGACTGTGAGACAGGCTACATTGCAGAAAGGGCTCGGAAAGTAGGGGACATAATGTGGTTCAGGGACTGTGAGACAGACTACATTGCAGAGAGGGCTAGGCAGTAGGGGACATAATGTGGTTCAGGGACTGTGGGACAGACTACATTGCAGGGAGGTCTAGGCAGTTGGGGACATAATGTGGTTCAGGGACTGTGAGACAGACTACATTGCAGGGAGGGCTAGGCAGTAGGGGATATAATGTGGTTCAGGGACTGTGAGACAGACTACATTGCAGAGAGGGCTAGGCAGTAGGGGACATAATGTGGTTCAGGGACTGTGAGACAGACTGCATTGCAGGGAGGGCTCGGCAGTAGGGGACATAATGTGGTTCAGGGACTGTGAGACAGACTACATTGCAGAGAGGGCTCGGCAGTAGGGGACATAATGTGGTTCAGGGACTGTGAGACAGGCTACATTGCAGAGAGGGCTCGGAAAGTAGGGGACATAATGTGGTTCAGGGACTGTGAGACAGGCTACATTGCAGAGAGGGCTCGGCAGTAGGGGACATAATGTGGTTCAGGGACTGTGAGACAGACTACATTGCAGAGAGGGCTCGGCAGTAGGGGACATGATGTGGTTCAGGGACTGTGAGACAGACTACATTGCAGAGAGGGCTAGGCAGTAGGGGACATAATGTGGTTCAGGGACTGTGAGACAGACTACATTGCAGGGAGGGCTAGGCAGTAGGGAAAATAATGTGGTTCAGGGACTGTGAGACAGACTACATTGCAGAGAGGGCTCGGCAGTAGGGGACATAATGTGGTTCAGGGACTGTGAGACAGACTACGTTGCAGAGAGGGCTAGGCAGTACGGGACATAATGTGGTTCAGGGACTGTGAGACAGACTACATTGCAGAGAGGGCTCGGCAGTAGGGAAAATAATGTGGTTCAGGGACTGTGAGACTGACTAGAACTACATAAAATACAGCTAAAGCGGTGCTACCTGGGAATTTGGTGGGCTGCCTAACAGGTCGACTTGACCAAGTATGTTAATATTGCTCAGGTTGCCTTTTCTGGGAACAAACCTATATTGTCATGTTAGGTTTATACATGTAATTATATCTTTTTCACATATTTCGTTACCCTACTAAGTACAATAAGATCACAACACGTTCTAAAAACAAACAAATTCTTTTGTTTTTGCTCATTTATCACATTACCAGAAGGCTCGTTTTCGAATTACTTATATAGTTATTTTTGTCTGTCAGTATTATTCAGTTTCAGAGATGGGTCGTTGTGAGGGTGAGTCACTGAGTGAGTCATTGATTGATTAGTGGCGAGTGAGTGAGTGATTTTGTGAGCCAGTGGTGAAGGAGTGAGTGATTGTGTGAGTGAATGAGTGGTGTGTGTGCGTGTGCGTGTGCGTGTGCGTGTGCGTGCGCGTGCGTGCGTGTGTGTGTGTTTTTTACGCCAAAATAGTGAGTAAACTGTGATGTAGGTCCACAGTGTGCAAAACGTTTACAAGAAATTAACGATTTTCTGCTGCCAACGGGTCCGTTGTAAAAACAAATACCTGTGCATGAACCACGACCGGTTCGTGATGTTTTCGTGAAGCATGTCAGAAATCATGTTTTGTATCAGTGCGTGACTGGTACACGTCGGAAGCCACTTTAAAATGCATTGACTCTGAACTTCAATTTGAAAATAATTCAGACATATTTTACGCAAAACGCTTTGAAACAATTTGAAATATATTAGACATATTTTGTACTTATTTGACGAGGAACATTTTATCACTCTGTGTTGTGAATATTCTTCAATTGGAGACCACTTCAAATAGGTATAGCGCCTGCTGACAATCCATTTTGAAGAAAATGGAAAACAATTTAAACCACGTGAACCCATAACGAGAGGTCAACACAACTTACGGTAGCTGTGACCGGAGTAGCTAACGACGTTTGTGTTGGTGGAGGAGGGCGTGTCGTGTTAGACCTCCCTCCTGCTGACGACCTTCACCCACAGCTGTTGTCTAAGGGGGGTGGGGACAGCTTACCGAGCGATTATGTAGCCCTCAAGTAAGTGAGACGGTGTCCCGTTACCCCATGCATTGATCCTCGAACCTGTCGTTCTCCCCAGATGAAGCCTTCGACCTCCTGTGATGAATCGAAAAAGTTCGTGTGAGAGCGTAAGCAGCTGATGGGTAAAATGGTTATTACGCGCGCTGGGGCAAAACATTATCTGACCTTGTCGGAGTCGAAGTGGAGCATTCTTAAACACCGCATCTCATCCTGAGAAAAGCCAGCACAGACACACACAAAGACACACACAGACACACATATACACGTACATATGCACAGAGAGAAAGACAGACAGAGGAAGTCAGAGAAAGACAAAGCTTAATGGCTTCAGCTGCCATGTTAATGATAGCGACATAACCGTAGTACCTCCTTAATTTGTAGGCCCCTTTAGCCGGACAAAACCGAGATATATTCGTTTAGGAAGGTGAATACCACGTTTGAAATATACCAATTGTCGATTGAGCGAGATCGTTTCAGCTTTGTATTTCATAAATGTGGCTTTCCCGGGCTAGAATCGATTAGAATTGGCCTTTTAGTTGCCTAACGGGATCGGGTGCAAATGTTCGCTGATTGGTTACCACATGTGACCGTATGCCAGTTGCGAGATCGATAAATCGATACTCATGATGTTAATCTCTGGATTGTGTATTGTCTGGCCCAGACTGCCCGTAAACCTGGAATATTGCCGAGACCGACGTTAAACAACAAACAAACAAACAAACAAACATAACACACACAAACATGTCTACCCAATTAACTCGCTCTAGTGGTCATCGACAGTGATTAGATATCTCAAGGATGGCAATGGTATTTTTCAGTTGACAGAGATTCATTACAACACTCTATGATATACCCGAAAACGAAAAATGGCCCCTGTATTAAGCACATGTATGTGATGGTTATGGTGAGTGTCTTAAAGTCTATTTTAACTGGCTGCACAGGACATGACAACTGAGTATGGAACGCATCAAACAAATAGACATTAGTGCATGACATTTTACACCAGTTTAGAAGAAGGTAATGTTTATACAACCAAGTGGATACTTTTAGATGACGGAGACGCCGAGCACCGTGGGTGACGACGTAGCACGACCCCGACGTCGCGTTTCTTAGCTCTCAGACCAATATCTTTCAACCTGTTCCAGGTACCCTTGGCTGCTGTGGCAGTGCGATCACGCAGCTATCCTATCCGGATGTACCGATCTTGGGGTGCAGTGCAACGAGCTGCAAGCCATGATATCTTGCTCAGACCAACATTCAGACGCCTGGCAACAGAAGACTTCTGTGTCGTAGAGTCAAGACGTGACGTAGTAATTTGATCTTGAAACTAATTCAGATTGCCAATTTCTGAAAGTAATGTGGATTTTTGCTGCACAATATCAAGTGGAAGGTGATTTCTGTTGCGTTGTGGCGATGCCTTTCTAATCCTTGTTAGAAATCACATCAAAATCAACAGTTTCGGGTAAAATCGATAAAGAAACCAACCCATGTGGCAACTCACAACCTCAGATGAAATCTCGACCAGCATTGGGAGTAATCCATTTTGGAACAAGATTAGCTAGTTTCACACATTCATGTGACTTTCACATTGCCGAAAACATTGCAGACTCTCACAAGATGATACAATATCAATTTGTACAACTCATCTGTTTCTATTAATCCCAATATAAGCCCTCTTTTATATGTTCCCGGTGACATCAGCGACCAGACCTATACTCCAACTAGTGTCGGAATCACTTCGTAGGTAACAGGAAAAGTCGACGGGATCTGAATGAGAGCCATGTTCTACTACAACAATCTCGTTTCAGTTGTATATGAGAACACACAAGTCTACTCATATTCTCGAGAAACCTGAAAGTAACGATTTTACCAGGAAGTAGCACTTGAACGATCTTTCACGTCTTAAAAGCCTGTATTCACTTGATTTAAAACGGAAGCAACGTTTTTTTTCTGTCGAAGATATATTTCAGTTATTTCCTAGGTTGTAACGACACGACAGGTGAGTGGAGAATGAAAGATGGTCGGATTACCCAGAATGTGTTCAAGTCATATCGAGTACGCACCTGGAACTTTGATCTACAGCGCACCTGTCGGCCGGGAGACACGGTACAAACATCCATATAGAAAGTAAACAAATTATTTATTTATTGTAAACAAATGTACGCATTTTAGGAAAGGGTTAATTTATGGGCAGTTTTCTAACTAAAAATATTGGAACATCCTCTAAAGTTGAAGGCAACTTTTTCTCTCTCTTAAGATTTCTAGGGCATGTTTTAAATAAAAAAAATACTCTCTCAGCGTCAACTGTACAAACAAGGAAGACTAGGGTTAGGAAGTAACCCCACCTCCACCCCCAACCCCCCAACTCCCAGATATCACAACTCTACATTCGCGCTTACTAAAACTCATCCTCATCCACATTTAACTTCTACTGTGTTTCTGTTTAGATCGGACAGTGGGGTAGCCGAGTGGTTAATGCATCCGCTCATCCCCTAGAAGACCCGGGTTTATTCTCCACATGGCTACAAGCCCATGTGTGAAGCTCATTTCTGATGTCCCCGTCGTGATGTTGTTGGAATATTGTTAAAAATATTAATAAACGGCATAAAACGAAACTCATTCATTCATTCACTTATGCACTCTATAAAAATGGAAAAACGAAAACCTTCCTATATTTTGCCTGCTTTGCAAGGTCGGCACCATACCCTTGCGTGTTTGTAAATATTGCTACCGGGGACGCCGGAAATGCTTTCTTTCAGTGAGTTTCAGTGACCAGTCCATATAATTTTCCCCAGTTGCACAGATTGATGCTCATGCTGTTAATCACTGGATTGTCTGATCCATGCTCGATTATTTACTAGGCTTATTCCGCCATATAGCTGGAATATTGCTGAGTGCGGCGTAAAACTAAACTCACTCAGTCGTGTAATTTTCACCGTGGTGTTGCCTTTTACGTCTAAGCCAATACTCACCATATGGTAACACGCGGTACAGATACACGCAAAGACAAGTCAAGTGTTTACCTAAATAATACAAAGTTACGAGTAAAACTATAAAACAACCATATGAAGGACGCGATTTTAGTGATAAATTATAAATTGTTTTGCCTATTGCCCTCTGTGGAATGTATTTTGGACAATCTAGACTGATAGTTCCCTGACGTTGACTATCAATGGAACTTTGAGTGAGGACCTATATTTATCCCTCTTTGATTGCTTTCACCAAGGTGTATTTACATAAAGGTATTGGAAAAATGGATTATAGTATTGGAAATTGTTCATTTTAGACTCTAGAGACCAAAACTAATGTTACATGAACTTCATACATGCAACACTGGCTGGTTTTAAGTGTGTACGTAATTCTCTGTAAGTGGTGTATCTATGGATCATCTCTTCAAATTGACTGTGTTATCGACTTCGTTTACCAAGATGCTGTCAGTTTAGGACGTTCTAATGTACTCAATGTACACCTTATTCTTATCAAATACTAATACTCATTTTTATGTGTGAAACTCGCATCAACTGATCAACAACAATGCTTTATGGCTCATTTATTTTCTGTTCACATACCATTTAATATCGGTACATATAGTAACGCCATATTGTGATAAATAACACAGCTCGTAGTGATTTATCGTTTTATGAGTATAATAAATGAATCACAAGCCTGCATCTGCCGACAGTAAGACAACATTGACCGAGAGTGCAACTGTTACCGACTGCAGTATCAGCTCACGAGCATGCTTGACTGTGCAGGTCTTGTACTCCTGACACAAACCTGTTGCACATGCGCCAAAAGCACGTGTACATCGTCTAGGCGGTCATGCGAGTGCACAGATCGAATAATAGAGATTATGGAAATTAAGCATCATCAAAGATATAGCTTTACCTGAGAGGGCTGCATTAGCCTGACATGGGCGTCCCTTCGTGTGATTTTCTCCTTCACCGGGAGTGACTGTAAAGGGCTTTTTTGTCTGTCTGGAATTATACGAATATCATTGCGCATAATTACGCAGGGCTTTTGACAGAAAATCTTTATTGGTAGTATCAATGTCACTGCAAACCTGTGCACAATATAATGATTTGTCAAGCGGTCTTGTAAATGTTCAAAGTGGAAGAGTGAAAACAATAACAATAGTGCTGCTAGGTTTGAGTGTGATATGCATTATTACGGCGACTGCCTTATTTCAAACGCGTGTCAAGTTTGATTCAAGATTTGCATTTTGTTCAGTTCATTCTTGTTACCTCTGTTTCTTAGTAAACATTTTCTTTCTTAGTCTTTTTGGAAGCACAAGGAATACTTTCTATATATTTTCTCATGGCAAAAATTCTCAGCTTTATTTAAAGTGGATGTTGACTCCAAGATTTAGACACAATAAGGGTTAGAAATACATATGTATGTATGTATGTATGAAATATATACAAGGAAATATATGTGTAGACTAAAATGGTTGTAGAGAGTTGAAATGAAAGATGGATTGACATAC